>NW_025960573.1:0-44037 GCF_023159225.1 Perognathus longimembris pacificus
GGAGAATAGCCGAGTTCACTCGCTATGTTCCGACCAGGCTACCTTAACAGTTGCAGCTGTTCTCATTCACCGTGGAGCTATTTCCTGCTGGTGCCTAGAGGACAAAGGTGAACCTTTATCTCTCTTCAGCACCCCAACGCCGATTGAATCGAGGACAGCGGAGTTTATTCCCTATGGCCCCAGGATCCTACCCTATCAAGCTGCAGCTGTAATCATTCAGCTCGGAGATATTTCCTGATATACAGCTACTTACCTCCATTGTGCGTGTAGCCTTTATTTCTCTTCCAGCACTTTAAAGCAGATCCCTTCGAGAAGAGCGGAGTTCACTCGCAATGTTCCCACCAGGCTACCTTAAGTTAAGGTAGAACAGCTGCAGCTGTTCTCATTCACCGTGGAGCTATTTCCTGCTATATAATTAGTTACCACGCTGGTGTGAAGAGGACTCAAAGGAGCCTTTATCTCTCTTCCAGCACCCCTAAGCCGATTAATACTAGGACAGCGGAGTTTATTCCGCTATGGCCCCACGAGCTTACCTATCAAGCTGCAGCTGTAATCATTCAGCTCGGAGGTATTTTCTGATATACAGCTACTTACCCGGTGGTGTAGAGAGATTATAAGTGAGCCTTGATCACTCTTCCAGCACCACATAGCGATCCAATCGAGGACAGAGGAGTTCACTGTCTATGGCCCGCCCGATCAGCCTACTCTAACAAGCTGCAGCTGTTCTCATTCACCGAGGAGATGTTACGTGATGTACAGCTAGTTGCCCCTGTGGTGCATACAGGATGTAAATGAGCCTTTATCTCAATTCCAGCACCACCACGCAGATTCGATCTAGGACAGCGGAGTTTACTCTCTATGGCCGGTCAGGCCTCCAATAACAAGCTGCAGCTGTTCTCATTCACTGAGAAGGTATATAGCTATTCATCTCGGTGGTGCGTAAAATACATAAATTATCCTTTATCGCTCTTCCAGCACACCAATGCAGATCTTGTCAAGGGCAGCGGCGTTTACTCAATATAGCAGATCCTATGGAGGACAGTGGCGTTCACTCGCTATGGCCTGACCGGCCTACAGTACGGAGCAGCAGCTGTTCTCATTCACTCAGGAGATAGTCCCTGATATAGGGCGACGTACCCCGCTGGTGCCTACAGGACACGTGAGCGTTTATCTCTCTTCCAGCAACACAGAGCACATCCTACCTCTGAGAACAGCGGGGGTCACTCGCTAAGTCCCAGCCAGCGTACGTGAACAAGCTGCAGCTGTACGAATTCACCGTGGAGATATTTCTTTGTATTTCCTACCCACCCCGCTGGTGCCTAGAAGACACAAGTGAGCCTATATCTCTCTTCCCGAGCACAAATCAGATGCAATCGAGGACCACGGGGGTCACTCGCTATGGCCCGCACGGCCTAACCGACCTAGCTGCATCTGTTCTCATTCTCTGAGGAGATTTCCCAGATGTCCAGCTACTTAGCCCTGTGGTGCTTACAGTACACAAATGCGCCTTTATCTCTCTTCCAGCACCACAAAGGCGAACCTGTGGAGGAAAGCGTCGTTCACTCAATAGGCCACGACCGGCATACTAGACGTAACAAGTTGTAGCTGTTCTCATTCTCCCAGGACATATTCCCTGATAGACCGCAACTTACACGTTGTTGCGAACAGGACATTAATGAGCCTTTATCTCTCTTCCAGCACCACAAAGCAGATCCAATCGAGGACAGCGGAGTTCCTTGGCTATGGCCAGAACGGCCTACTTTAACAAGCAGCAGCTGCTCGGATTCACGACGGATACATTCTGTGATGTACAGGTACTTACCCCGGTGGTGCGTACAGACACAAATGAGCATTTTCTGTCTTCCACCACCACAAAGCATGTCCTCACTAGAACAGCAGTGTTCAACCGCTGTGGCCTGAAAGATGGCCTGAAGATTCAGCTGTTCTCCTTAGCCGAGGAGATATTTCCTGATGTACCACAACTCACCCCGGTGGTGAGTACAGCTCATAAATGAGCCCTTCTCTATTCCAGCATCACAAAGCAGTTCCAATCGAAGACAGCGGAGTTTTCGCGCTTTGGCCCGAAGGCCTACCCAAACAAGCTACAGCTGTTCTCATTCACCGAGGAGATATTCCCTGATATACACATACTTACCTGCGTTGTTCGTACAGTATATCAATGAGCCTTTATCTCTCTTCCAGCACCATAAAGCAGATCCTATGGAGAATAGCCGAGTTCACTCGCTATGTCCCGACCAGGCTACCTTAACAGTTGCAGCTGTTCTCATTCACCGTGGAGCTATTTCCTGCTGGTGCCTAGAGGACACAGGTGAACCTTTATCTCTCTTCCAGCACCCCAACGCCGATTGAATCGAGGACAGCGGAGTTTATTCCCTATGGCCCCATGATCCTACCCTATCAAGCTGCAGCTGTAATCATTCAGCTCGGAGATATTTCCTGATATACAGCTACTTACCTCCATTGTGCGTGTAGCCTTTATTTCTCTTCCAGCACTTTAAAGCAGATCCCTTCGAGAAGAGCGGAGTTCACTCGCAATGTTCCCACCAGGCTGCCTTATGTTAAGGTAGAACAGCTGCAGCTGTTCTCATTCACCGTGGAGTTATTTCCTGCTATATAATTAGTTACCACGCTGGTGTGAAGAGGACTCAAAGGAGCCTTTATCTCTCTTCCAGCACCCCTAAGCCGATTAATACTAGGACAGCGGAGTTTATTCGCTATGGCCCCACGAGCTTACCTATCAAGCTGCAGCTGTAATCATTCAGCTCGGAGGTATTTTCTGATATACAGCTACTTACCCGTGGTGTAGAGAGATTATAAGTGAGCCTTGATCACTCTTCCAGCACCACATAGCGATCCAATCGAGGACAGAGGAGTTCACTGTCTATGGCCCGCCCGATCAGCCTACTCTAACAAGCTGCAGCTGTTCTCATTCACCGAGGAGATGTTACGTGATGTACAGCTAGTTGCCCCTGTGGTGCATACAGGATGTAAATGAGCCTTTATCTCAATTCCAGCACCACCACGCAGATTCGATCTAGGACAGCGGAGTTTACTCTCTATGGCCGGTCAGGCCTCCAATAACAAGCTGCAGCTGTTCTCATTCACTGAGAAGGTATATAGCTATTCATCTCGGTGGTGCGTAAAATACATAAATTATCCTTTATCGCTCTTCCAGCAAACCAATGCAGATCTTGTCAAGGACAGCGGCGTTTACTCAATATAGCAGATCCTATGGAGGACAGTGGCGTTCACTCGCTATGGCCTGACCGGCCTACAGTACGGAGCAGCAGCTGTTCTCATTCACTCAGGAGATAGTCCCTGATAGGGGGCGAAGTACCCCGCTGGCGCCTACAGGACACGTGAGCCTTTATCTCTCTTCCAGCAACACAGAACACATCCTACCTCTGAGAACAGCGGGGGTCACTCGCTAAGTCCCAGCCAGCGTACATGAACAAGCTGCAGCTGTACGAATTCACCGTGGAGATATTTCTTTGTATTTCCTACCCACCCCGCTGGTGCCTAGAGGACACAAATGAGCCTATATCTCTCTTCCCGAGCACAAATCAGATGCAATCGAGGACCACCGGGTTCACTCGCTATGGCCCGCACGGCCTAACCGACCTAGCTGCATCTGTTCTCATTCTCTGAGGAGATTCCCAGATGTCCAGCTACTTAGCCCTGTGGTGCTTACAGTACACAAATGCGCCTTTGTCTCTCTTCCAGCACCACAAAGGCGAACCTGTGGTGGAAAGCGTCGTTCACTCAATAGGCCACGACCGGCATACTAGACGTAACAAGTTGTAGCTGTTCTCATTCTCCCAGGACATATTCCCTGATAGACCGCAACTTACGCGTTGTTGCGAACAGGACATTAATGAGCCTTTATCTCTCTTCCAGCACCACAAAGCAGATCCAATCGAGGACAGCGGAGTTCCTTGGCTATGGCCAGAACGGCCTACTTTAACAAGCAGCAGCTGCTCGGATTCACGACGGATACATTCTGTGATGTACAGGTACTTACCCCGGTGGTGCGTACAGACACAAATGAACATTTTCTGTCTTCCACCACCACAAAGCATGTCCTCACTAGAACAGCAGTGTTCAACCGCTGTGGCCTGAAAGATGGCCTGAAGATTCAGGTGTTCTCCTTAGCCGAGGAGATATTTCCTGATGTACCACAACTCACCCCGGTGGTGAGTACAGCTCATAAATGAGCCCTTCTCTATTCCAGCATCACAAAGCAGTTCCAATCGAAGACAGCGGAGTTTTCGCGCTTTGGCCCGAAGGCCTACCCAAACAAGCTACAGCTGTTCTCATTCACCGAGGAGATATTCCCTGATATACAGATACTTACCTGCGTTGTTCGTACAGTGTATCAATGAGCCTTTATCTCTCTTCCAGCACCATAAAGCAGATCCTATGGAGAATAGCCGAGTTCACTCGCTATGTTCCGACCAGGCTACCTTAACAGTTGCAGCTGTTCTCATTCACCGTGGAGCTATTTCCTGCTGGTGCCTAGAGGACAAAGGTGAACCTTTATCTCTCTTCCAGCACCCCAACGCCGATTGAATCGAGGACAGCGGAGTTTATTCCCTATGGCCCCAGGATCCTACCCTATCAAGCTGCAGCTGTAATCATTCAGCTCGGAGATATTTCCTGATATACAGCTACTTACCTCCATTGTGCGTGTAGCCTTTATTTCTCTTCCAGCACTTTAAAGCAGATCCCTTCGAGAAGAGCGGAGTTCACTCGCAATGTTCCCACCAGGCTACCTTAAGTTAAGGTAGAACAGCTGCAGCTGTTCTCATTCACCGTGGAGCTATTTCCTGCTATATAATTAGTTACCACGCTGGTGTGAAGAGGACTCAAAGGAGCCTTTATCTCTCTTCCAGCACCCCTAAGCCGATTAATACTAGGACAGCGGAGTTTATTCGCTATGGCCCCACGAGCTTACCTATCAAGCTGCAGCTGTAATCATTCAGCTCGGAGGTATTTTCTGATATACAGCTACTTACCCGGTGGTGTAGAGAGATTATAAGTGAGCCTTGATCACTCTTCCAGCACCACATAGCGATCCAATCGAGGACAGAGGAGTTCACTGTCTATGGCCCGCCCGATCAGCCTACTCTAACAAGCTGCAGCTGTTCTCATTCACCGAGGAGATGTTACGTGATGTACAGCTAGTTGCCCCTGTGGTGCATACAGGATGTAAATGAGCCTTTATCTCAATTCCAGCACCACCACGCAGATTCGATCTAGGACAGCGGAGTTTACTCTCTATGGCCGGTCAGGCCTCCAATAACAAGCTGCAGCTGTTCTCATTCACTGAGAAGGTATATAGCTATTCATCTCGGTGGTGCGTAAAATACATAAATTATCCTTTATCGCTCTTCCAGCACACCAATGCAGATCTTGTCAAGGGCAGCGGCGTTTACTCAATATAGCAGATCCTATGGAGGACAGTGGCGTTCACTCGCTATGGCCTGACCGGCCTACAGTACGGAGCAGCAGCTGTTCTCATTCACTCAGGAGATAGTCCCTGATATAGGGCGACGTACCCCGCTGGTGCCTACAGGACACGTGAGCGTTTATCTCTCTTCCAGCAACACAGAGCACATCCTACCTCTGAGAACAGCGGGGGTCACTCGCTAAGTCCCAGCCAGCGTACGTGAACAAGCTGCAGCTGTACGAATTCACCGTGGAGATATTTCTTTGTATTTCCTACCCACCCCGCTGGTGCCTAGAAGACACAAGTGAGCCTATATCTCTCTTCCCGAGCACAAATCAGATGCAATCGAGGACCACGGGGGTCACTCGCTATGGCCCGCACGGCCTAACCGACCTAGCTGCATCTGTTCTCATTCTCTGAGGAGATTTCCCAGATGTCCAGCTACTTAGCCCTGTGGTGCTTACAGTACACAAATGCGCCTTTATCTCTCTTCCAGCACCACAAAGGCGAACCTGTGGAGGAAAGCGTCGTTCACTCAATAGGCCACGACCGGCATACTAGACGTAACAAGTTGTAGCTGTTCTCATTCTCCCAGGACATATTCCCTGATAGACCGCAACTTACACGTTGTTGCGAACAGGACATTAATGAGCCTTTATCTCTCTTCCAGCACCACAAAGCAGATCCAATCGAGGACAGCGGAGTTCCTTGGCTATGGCCAGAACGGCCTACTTTAACAAGCAGCAGCTGCTCGGATTCACGACGGATACATTCTGTGATGTACAGGTACTTACCCCGGTGGTGCGTACAGACACAAATGAGCATTTTCTGTCTTCCACCACCACAAAGCATGTCCTCACTAGAACAGCAGTGTTCAACCGCTGTGGCCTGAAAGATGGCCTGAAGATTCAGCTGTTCTCCTTAGCCGAGGAGATATTTCCTGATGTACCACAACTCACCCCGGTGGTGAGTACAGCTCATAAATGAGCCCTTCTCTATTCCAGCATCACAAAGCAGTTCCAATCGAAGACAGCGGAGTTTTCGCGCTTTGGCCCGAAGGCCTACCCAAACAAGCTACAGCTGTTCTCATTCACCGAGGAGATATTCCCTGATATACACATACTTACCTGCGTTGTTCGTACAGTATATCAATGAGCCTTTATCTCTCTTCCAGCACCATAAAGCAGATCCTATGGAGAATAGCCGAGTTCACTCGCTATGTCCCGACCAGGCTACCTTAACAGTTGCAGCTGTTCTCATTCACCGTGGAGCTATTTCCTGCTGGTGCCTAGAGGACACAGGTGAACCTTTATCTCTCTTCCAGCACCCCAACGCCGATTGAATCGAGGACAGCGGAGTTTATTCCCTATGGCCCCATGATCCTACCCTATCAAGCTGCAGCTGTAATCATTCAGCTCGGAGATATTTCCTGATATACAGCTACTTACCTCCATTGTGCGTGTAGCCTTTATTTCTCTTCCAGCACTTTAAAGCAGATCCCTTCGAGAAGAGCGGAGTTCACTCGCAATGTTCCCACCAGGCTGCCTTATGTTAAGGTAGAACAGCTGCAGCTGTTCTCATTCACCGTGGAGCTATTTCCTGCTATATAATTAGTTACCACGCTGGTGTGAAGAGGACTCAAAGGAGCCTTTATCTCTCTTCCAGCACCCCTAAGCCGATTAATACTAGGACAGCGGAGTTTATTCGCTATGGCCCCACGAGCTTACCTATCAAGCTGCAGCTGTAATCATTCAGCTCGGAGGTATTTTCTGATATACAGCTACTTACCCGGTGGTGTAGAGAGATTATAAGTGAGCCTTGATCACTCTTCCAGCACCACATAGCGATCCAATCGAGGACAGAGGAGTTCACTGTCTATGGCCCGCCCGATCAGCCTACTCTAACAAGCTGCAGCTGTTCTCATTCACCGAGGAGATGTTACGTGATGTACAGCTAGTTGCCCCTGTGGTGCATACAGGATGTAAATGAGCCTTTATCTCAATTCCAGCACCACCACGCAGATTCGATCTAGGACAGCGGAGTTTACTCTCTATGGCCGGTCAGGCCTCCAATAACAAGCTGCAGCTGTTCTCATTCACTGAGAAGGTATATAGCTATTCATCTCGGTGGTGCGTAAAATACATAAATTATCCTTTATCGCTCTTCCAGCACACCAATGCAGATCTTGTCAAGGGCAGCGGCGTTTACTCAATATAGCAGATCCTATGGAGGACAGTGGCGTTCACTCGCTATGGCCTGACCGGCCTACAGTACGGAGCAGCAGCTGTTCTCATTCACTCAGGAGATAGTCCCTGATATAGGGCGACGTACCCCGCTGGTGCCTACAGGACACGTGAGCGTTTATCTCTCTTCCAGCAACACAGAGCACATCCTACCTCTGAGAACAGCGGGGGTCACTCGCTAAGTCCCAGCCAGCGTACGTGAACAAGCTGCAGCTGTACGAATTCACCGTGGAGATATTTCTTTGTATTTCCTACCCACCCCGCTGGTGCCTAGAAGACACAAGTGAGCCTATATCTCTCTTCCCGAGCACAAATCAGATGCAATCGAGGACCACGGGGGTCACTCGCTATGGCCCGCACGGCCTAACCGACCTAGCTGCATCTGTTCTCATTCTCTGAGGAGATTTCCCAGATGTCCAGCTACTTAGCCCTGTGGTGCTTACAGTACACAAATGCGCCTTTATCTCTCTTCCAGCACCACAAAGGCGAACCTGTGGAGGAAAGCGTCGTTCACTCAATAGGCCACGACCGGCATACTAGACGTAACAAGTTGTAGCTGTTCTCATTCTCCCAGGACATATTCCCTGATAGACCGCAACTTACACGTTGTTGCGAACAGGACATTAATGAGCCTTTATCTCTCTTCCAGCACCACAAAGCAGATCCAATCGAGGACAGCGGAGTTCCTTGGCTATGGCCAGAACGGCCTACTTTAACAAGCAGCAGCTGCTCGGATTCACGACGGATACATTCTGTGATGTACAGGTACTTACCCCGGTGGTGCGTACAGACACAAATGAGCATTTTCTGTCTTCCACCACCACAAAGCATGTCCTCACTAGAACAGCAGTGTTCAACCGCTGTGGCCTGAAAGATGGCCTGAAGATTCAGCTGTTCTCCTTAGCCGAGGAGATATTTCCTGATGTACCACAACTCACCCCGGTGGTGAGTACAGCTCATAAATGAGCCCTTCTCTATTCCAGCATCACAAAGCAGTTCCAATCGAAGACAGCGGAGTTTTCGCGCTTTGGCCCGAAGGCCTACCCAAACAAGCTACAGCTGTTCTCATTCACCGAGGAGATATTCCCTGATATACACATACTTACCTGCGTTGTTCGTACAGTATATCAATGAGCCTTTATCTCTCTTCCAGCACCATAAAGCAGATCCTATGGAGAATAGCCGAGTTCACTCGCTATGTCCCGACCAGGCTACCTTAACAGTTGCAGCTGTTCTCATTCACCGTGGAGCTATTTCCTGCTGGTGCCTAGAGGACACAGGTGAACCTTTATCTCTCTTCCAGCACCCCAACGCCGATTGAATCGAGGACAGCGGAGTTTATTCCCTATGGCCCCATGATCCTACCCTATCAAGCTGCAGCTGTAATCATTCAGCTCGGAGATATTTCCTGATATACAGCTACTTACCTCCATTGTGCGTGTAGCCTTTATTTCTCTTCCAGCACTTTAAAGCAGATCCCTTCGAGAAGAGCGGAGTTCACTCGCAATGTTCCCACCAGGCTGCCTTATGTTAAGGTAGAACAGCTGCAGCTGTTCTCATTCACCGTGGAGCTATTTCCTGCTATATAATTAGTTACCACGCTGGTGTGAAGAGGACTCAAAGGAGCCTTTATCTCTCTTCCAGCACCCCTAAGCCGATTAATACTAGGACAGCGGAGTTTATTCGCTATGGCCCCACGAGCTTACCTATCAAGCTGCAGCTGTAATCATTCAGCTCGGAGGTATTTTCTGATATACAGCTACTTACCCGGTGGTGTAGAGAGATTATAAATGAGCCTTGATCACTCTTCCAGCACCACATAGCGATCCAATCGAGGACAGAGGAGTTCACTGTCTATGGCCCGCCCGATCAGCCTACTCTAACAAGCTGCAGCTGTTCTCATTCACCGAGGAGATGTTACGTGATGTACAGCTAGTTGCCCCTGTGGTGCATACAGGATGTAAATGAGCCTTTATCTCAATTCCAGCACCACCACGCAGATTCGATCTAGGACAGCGGAGTTTACTCTCTATGGCCGGTCAGGCCTCCAATAACAAGCTGCAGCTGTTCTCATTCACTGAGAAGGTATATAGCTATTCATCTCGGTGGTGCGTAAAATACATAAATTATCCTTTATCGCTCTTCCAGCAAACCAATGCAGATCTTGTCAAGGACAGCGGCGTTTACTCAATATAGCAGATCCTATGGAGGACAGTGGCGTTCACTCGCTATGGCCTGACCGGCCTACAGTACGGAGCAGCAGCTGTTCTCATTCACTCAGGAGATAGTCCCTGATAGGGGGCGAAGTACCCCGCTGGCGCCTACAGGACACGTGAGCCTTTATCTCTCTTCCAGCAACACAGAACACATCCTACCTCTGAGAACAGCGGGGGTCACTCGCTAAGTCCCAGCCAGCGTACATGAACAAGCTGCAGCTGTACGAATTCACCGTGGAGATATTTCTTTGTATTTCCTACCCACCCCGCTGGTGCCTAGAGGACACAAATGAGCCTATATCTCTCTTCCCGAGCACAAATCAGATGCAATCGAGGACCACCGGGTTCACTCGCTATGGCCCGCACGGCCTAACCGACCTAGCTGCATCTGTTCTCATTCTCTGAGGAGATTTCCCAGATGTCCAGCTACTTAGCCCTGTGGTGCTTACAGTACACAAATGCGCCTTTGTCTCTCTTCCAGCACCACAAAGGCGAACCTGTGGTGGAAAGCGTCGTTCACTCAATAGGCCACGACCGGCATACTAGACGTAACAAGTTGTAGCTGTTCTCATTCTCCCAGGACATATTCCCTGATAGACCGCAACTTACGCGTTGTTGCGAACAGGACATTAATGAGCCTTTATCTCTCTTCCAGCACCACAAAGCAGATCCAATCGAGGACAGCGGAGTTCCTTGGCTATGGCCAGAACGGCCTACTTTAACAAGCAGCAGCTGCTCGGATTCACGACGGATACATTCTGTGATGTACAGGTACTTACCCCGGTGGTGCGTACAGACACAAATGAACATTTTCTGTCTTCCACCACCACAAAGCATGTCCTCACTAGAACAGCAGTGTTCAACCGCTGTGGCCTGAAAGATGGCCTGAAGATTCAGGTGTTCTCCTTAGCCGAGGAGATATTTCCTGATGTACCACAACTCACCCCGGTGGTGAGTACAGCTCATAAATGAGCCCTTCTCTATTCCAGCATCACAAAGCAGTTCCAATCGAAGACAGCGGAGTTTTCGCGCTTTGGCCCGAAGGCCTACCCAAACAAGCTACAGCTGTTCTCATTCACCGAGGAGATATTCCCTGATATACAGATACTTACCTGCGTTGTTCGTACAGTGTATCAATGAGCCTTTATCTCTCTTCCAGCACCATAAAGCAGATCCTATGGAGAATAGCCGAGTTCACTCGCTATGTTCCGACCAGGCTACCTTAACAGTTGCAGCTGTTCTCATTCACCGTGGAGCTATTTCCTGCTGGTGTCTAGAGGACAAAGGTGAACCTTTATCTCTCTTCCAGCACCCCAACGCCGATTGAATCGAGGACAGCGGAGTTTATTCCCTATGGCCCCAGGATCCTACCCTATCAAGCTGCAGCTGTAATCATTCAGCTCGGAGATATTTCCTGATATACAGCTACTTACCTCCATTGTGCGTGTAGCCTTTATTTCTCTTCCAGCACTTTAAAGCAGATCCCTTCGAGAAGAGCGGAGTTCACTCGCAATGTTCCCACCAGGCTACCTTAAGTTAAGGTAGAACAGCTGCAGCTGTTCTCATTCACCGTGGAGCTATTTCCTGCTATATAATTAGTTACCACGCTGGTGTGAAGAGGACTCAAAGGAGCCTTTATCTCTCTTCCAGCACCCCTAAGCCGATTAATACTAGGACAGCGGAGTTTATTCGCTATGGCCCCACGAGCTTACCTATCAAGCTGCAGCTGTAATCATTCAGCTCGGAGGTATTTTCTGATATACAGCTACTTACCCGGTGGTGTAGAGAGATTATAAATGAGCCTTGATCACTCTTCCAGCACCACATAGCGAACCAATCGAGGACAGAGGAGTTCACTGTCTATGGCCCGCCCGATCAGCCTACTCTATCAAGCTGCAGCTGTTCTCATTCACCGAGGAGATGTTACGTGATGTACAGCTAGTTGCCCCTGTGGTGCATACAGGATGTAAATGAGCCTTTATCTCAATTCCAGCACCACCACGCAGATTCGATCTAGGACAGCGGAGTTTACTCTCTATGGCCGGTCAGGCCTCCAATAACAAGCTGCAGCTGTTCTCATTCACTGAGAAGGTATATAGCTATTCATCTCGGTGGTGCGTAAAATACATAAATTATCCTTTATCGCTCTTCCAGCAAACCAATGCAGATCTTGTCAAGGACAGCGGCGTTTACTCAATATAGCAGATCCTATGGAGGACAGTGGCGTTCACTCGATATGGCCTGACCGGCCTACAGTATGGAGCAGCAGCTGTTCTCATTCACTCAGGAGATAGTCCCTGATAGGGGGCGAAGTACCCCGCTAGCGCCTACAGGACACGTGAGCCTTTATCTCTCTTCCAGCAACACAGAACACATCCTACCTCTGAGAACAGCGGGGCTCACTCGCTAAGTCCCAGCCAGCGTACATGAACAAGCTGCAGCTGTACGAATTCACCGTGGAGATATTTCTTTGTATTTCCTACCCACCCCGCTGGTGCCTAGAGGACACAAATGAGCCTATATCTCTCTTCCCGAGCACAAATTAGATGCAATCGAGGACCACGGGGTTCACTCGCTATGGCCCGCACGGCCTAACCGACCTAGCTGCATCTGTTCTCATTCTCTGAGGAGATTTCCCAGATGTCCAGCTACTTAGCCCTGTGGTGCTTACAGTACACAAATGCGCCTTTGTCTCTCTTCCAGCACCACAAAGGCGAACCTGTGGTGGAAAGCGTCGTTCACTCAATAGGCCACGACCGGCATACTAGACGTAACAAGTTGTAGCTGTTCTCATTCTCCCAGGACATATTCCCTGATAGACCGCAACTTACGCGTTGTTGCGAACAGGACATTAATGAGCCTTTATCTCTCTTCCAGCACCACAAAGCAGATCCAATCGAGGACAGCGGAGTTCCTTGGCTATGGCCAGAACGGCCTACTTTAACAAGCAGCAGCTGCTCGGATTCACGACGGATACATTCTGTGATGTACAGGTACTTACCCCGGTGGTGCGTACAGACACAAATGAACATTTTCTGTCTTCCACCACCACAAAGCATGTCCTCACTAGAACAGCAGTGTTCAACCGCTGTGGCCTGAAAGATGGCCTGAAGATTCAGGTGTTCTCCTTAGCCGAGGAGATATTTCCTGATGTACCACAACTCACCCCGGTGGTGAGTACAGCTCATAAATGAGCCCTTCTCTATTCCAGCATCACAAAGCAGTTCCAATCGAAGACAGCGGAGTTTTCGCGCTTTGGCCCGAAGGCCTACCCAAACAAGCTACAGCTGTTCTCATTCACCGAGGAGATATTCCCTGATATACAGATACTTACCTGCGTTGTTCGTACAGTGTATCAATGAGCCTTTATCTCTCTTCCAGCACCATAAAGCAGATCCTATGGAGAATAGCCGAGTTCACTCGCTATGTTCCGACCAGGCTACCTTAACAGTTGCAGCTGTTCTCATTCACCGTGGAGCTATTTCCTGCTGGTGTCTAGAGGACAAAGGTGAACCTTTATCTCTCTTCCAGCACCCCAACGCCGATTGAATCGAGGACAGCGGAGTTTATTCCCTATGGCCCCAGGATCCTACCCTATCAAGCTGCAGCTGTAATCATTCAGCTCGGAGATATTTCCTGATATACAGCTACTTACCTCCATTGTGCGTGTAGCCTTTATTTCTCTTCCAGCACTTTAAAGCAGATCCCTTCGAGAAGAGCGGAGTTCACTCGCAATGTTCCCACCAGGCTACCTTAAGTTAAGGTAGAACAGCTGCAGCTGTTCTCATTCACCGTGGAGCTATTTCCTGCTATATAATTAGTTACCACGCTGGTGTGAAGAGGACTCAAAGGAGCCTTTATCTCTCTTCCAGCACCCCTAAGCCGATTAATACTAGGACAGCGGAGTTTATTCGCTATGGCCCCACGAGCTTACCTATCAAGCTGCAGCTGTAATCATTCAGCTCGGAGGTATTTTCTGATATACAGCTACTTACCCGGTGGTGTAGAGAGATTATAAATGAGCCTTGATCACTCTTCCAGCACCACATAGCGAACCAATCGAGGACAGAGGAGTTCACTGTCTATGGCCCGCCCGATCAGCCTACTCTATCAAGCTGCAGCTGTTCTCATTCACCGAGGAGATGTTACGTGATGTACAGCTAGTTGCCCCTGTGGTGCATACAGGATGTAAATGAGCCTTTATCTCAATTCCAGCACCACCACGCAGATTCGATCTAGGACAGCGGAGTTTACTCTCTATGGCCGGTCAGGCCTCCAATAACAAGCTGCAGCTGTTCTCATTCACTGAGAAGGTATATAGCTATTCATCTCGGTGGTGCGTAAAATACATAAATTATCCTTTATCGCTCTTCCAGCAAACCAATGCAGATCTTGTCAAGGACAGCGGCGTTTACTCAATATAGCAGATCCTATGGAGGACAGTGGCGTTCACTCGATATGGCCTGACCGGCCTACAGTATGGAGCAGCAGCTGTTCTCATTCACTCAGGAGATAGTCCCTGATAGGGGGCGAAGTACCCCGCTAGCGCCTACAGGACACGTGAGCCTTTATCTCTCTTCCAGCAACACAGAACACATCCTACCTCTGAGAACAGCGGGGCTCACTCGCTAAGTCCCAGCCAGCGTACATGAACAAGCTGCAGCTGTACGAATTCACCGTGGAGATATTTCTTTGTATTTCCTACCCACCCCGCTGGTGCCTAGAGGACACAAATGAGCCTATATCTCTCTTCCCGAGCACAAATTAGATGCAATCGAGGACCACGGGGTTCACTCGCTATGGCCCGCACGGCCTAACCGACCTAGCTGCATCTGTTCTCATTCTCTGAGGAGATTTCCCAGATGTCCAGCTACTTAGCCCTGTGGTGCTTACAGTACACAAATGCGCCTTTGTCTCTCTTCCAGCACCACAAAGGCGAACCTGTGGTGGAAAGCGTCGTTCACTCAATAGGCCACGACCGGCATACTAGACGTAACAAGTTGTAGCTGTTCTCATTCTCCCAGGACATATTCCCTGATAGACCGCAACTTACGCGTTGTTGCGAACAGGACATTAATGAGCCTTTATCTCTCTTCCAGCACCACAAAGCAGATCCAATCGAGGACAGCAGAGTTCCTTGGCTATGGCCAGAACGGCCTACTTTAACAAGCAGCAGCTGCTCGGATTCACGACGGATACATTCTGTGATGTACAGGTATTTACCCCGGTGGTGCGTACAGACACACATGAGCATTTTCTGTCTTCCACCAGCACAAAGCATGTCTTCTCTAGAACAGCACTGTTCAACCACTGTGGCCTGAAAGATGGCCTGAAGATTCAGCTGTTCTCCTTAGCCGAGGAGATATTTCCTGATGTACCACAACTCGCCCCGGTGGTGAGTACAGGTCATAAATGAGCCCTTCTCTATTCCATCATCACAAAGCCGTTCCAATCGAAGACAGCGGAGTTTTCGCGCTTTGGCCCGAAGGCCTACCCAAACAAGCTACAGCTATTCTCATTCACCGAGGAGATATTCCCTGATATACAGATACTTACCTGCGTTGTTCGTACAGTATATCAATGAGCCTTTATCTCTCCTCCAGCACCATAAAGCAGATCCTATGGAGAATAGCCGAGTTCACTCGCTATGTCCCGACCAGGCTACCTTAACAAGTTGCAGCTGTTCTCATTCACCGTGGAGCTATTTCCTGCTGGTGCCTAGAGGACACAGGTGAACCTTTATCTCTCTTCCAGCAACACTAAGCACATCCTACCTCTGAAAACAGCGGGGGTCACTCGCTAAGACCCGACCTTCGTACATGAACAAGCTGCAGCTGTACTAATTCACCGTGGAGATAATTCCTAGTATTTGCTATTTACCCCGCTGGTGCGAAGAGGACACAAATGAGCCTTTATCTCTCTTCCAGCACCGCAACGCCGATTGAATCTAGGACAGCGGAGTTTATTCCCTATGGCCCCACGATCCTACCCTATCAAGCTGCAGCTCTAATCATTCAGCTCGGAGATATTTCCTGATATACATAAAGCTACTTACCTCCATTGTGCGTGTAGCCTTTATTTCTCTTCCAGCACTTTAAAGCAGATCCCTTCGAGAAGAGCGGAGTTCACTCGCAATGTCCCCACCAGGCTACCTTAACAAGCTGCAGCTGTTCTCATTCACCATGGAGCTATTTCCTGCTATATAATTAGTTACCCCGCTGGTGTGAAGAGGACTCAAAGGAGCCTTTATCTCTCTTCCAGCACCCCTAAGCCGATTAATACTAGGACAGCGGAGTTTATTCGCTATGGCCCCACGAGCTTACCTATCAAGCTGCAGCTGTAATCATTCAGCTCGGAGGTATTTTCTGATATACAGCTACTTACCCGGTGGTGTAGAGAGATTATAAATGAGCCTTGATCACTCTTCCAGCACCACATAGCGATCCAATCGAGGACAGAGGAGTTCACTGTCTATGGCCCGCCCGATCAGCCTACTCTAACAAGCTGCAGCTGTTCTCATTCACCGAGGAGATGTTACGTGATGTACAGCTAGTTGCCCCTGTGGTGCATACAGGATGTAAATGAGCCTTTATCTCAATTCCAGCACCACCACGCAGATTCGATCTAGGACAGCGGAGTTTACTCTCTATGGCCGGTCAGGCCTCCAATAACAAGCTGCAGCTGTTCTCATTCACTGAGAAGGTATATAGCTATTCATCTCGGTGGTGCGTAAAATACATAAATTATCCTTTATCGCTCTTCCAGCACACCAATGCAGATCTTGTCAAGGGCAGCGGCGTTTACTCAATATAGCAGATCCTATGGAGGACAGTGGCGTTCACTCGCTATGGCCTGACCGGCCTACAGTACGGAGCAGCAGCTGTTCTCATTCACTCAGGAGATAGTCCCTGATATAGGGCGACGTACCCCGCTGGTGCCTACAGGACACGTGAGCGTTTATCTCTCTTCCAGCAACACAGAGCACATCCTACCTCTGAGAACAGCGGGGGTCACTCGCTAAGTCCCAGCCAGCGTACGTGAACAAGCTGCAGCTGTACGAATTCACCGTGGAGATATTTCTTTGTATTTCCTACCCACCCCGCTGGTGCCTAGAGGACACAAATGAGCCTATATCTCTCTTCCCGAGCACAAATCAGATGCAATCGAGGACCACGGGGGTCACTCGCTGTGGCCCGCACGGCCTAACCGACCTAGCTGCATCTGTTCTCATTCTCTGAGGAGATTTCCCAGATGTCCAGCTACTTAGCCCTGTGGTGCTTACAGTACACAAATGCGCCTTTATCTCTCTTCCAGCACCACAAAGGCGAACCTGTGGAGGAAAGCGTCGTTCACTCAATAGGCCACGACCGGCATACTAGACGTAACAAGTTGTAGCTGTTCTCATTCTCCCAGGACATATTCCCTGATAGACCGCAACTTACACGTTGTTGCGAACAGGGCATTAATGAGCCTTTATCTCTCTTCCAGCACCACAAAGCAGATCCAATCGAGGACAGCGGAGTTCCTTGGCTATGGCCAGAACGGCCTACTTTAACAAGCAGCAGCCGCTCGGATTCACGACGGATACATTCTGTGATGTACAGGTACTTACACCGGTGGTGCGTACAGACACACATGAGCATTTTCTGTCTTCCACCAGCACAAAGCATGTCTTCTCTAGAACAGCACTGTTCAACCACTGTGGCCTGAAAGATGGCCTGAAGATTCAGCTGTTCTCCTTAGCCGAGGAGATATTTCCTGATGTACCACAACTCACCCCGGTGGTGAGTACAGGTCATAAATGAGCCCTTCTCTATTCCAGCATCACAAAGCAGTTCCAATCGAAGACAGCGGAGTTTTCGCGCTTTGGCCCGAAGGCCTACCCAAACAAGCTGCAGCTGTTCTCATTCACCGAGGAGATATTCCCTGATATACAGATACTTACCTGCGTTGTTCGTACAGTATATCAATGAGCCTTTATCTCTCTTCCAGCACCATAAAGCAGATCCTATGGAGAATAGCCGAGTTCACACGCTATGTCCCGACCAGGCTACCTTAACAAGAGGCAGCTGTTCTCATTCACCGTGGAGCTATTTCCTGCTGGTGCCTAGAGGACACAGGTGAACCTTTATCTCTCTTCCAGCAACACTAAGCACATCCTACCTCTGAAAATAGCGGGGGTCACTCGCTAAGACCCGACCTTCGTACATGAACAAGCTGCAGCTGTACTAATTCACCGTGGAGATAATTCCTGGTATTTGCTACTTAGCCCGCTGGTGCGAAGAGGACACAAATGAGCCTTTATCTCTCTTCCAGCACCCCAACGCCGATTAAATCTGGGACAGCGGAGTTTATTCCCTATGGCCCCACGATCCTACCCTATCAAGCAGCAGGTGTAATCATTCAGCTCGCAGATATTTCCTGATATATCCCTTCTGAGAATAAAAAGAGCTGGAGCTTGTTAAGGTAATTACACAGGGGAAAGGATAATGTACTGGGAACTCCTCAGAAGAATCTGATTTGTGGTGAGGGGAAAGAGATAACAGCTCATTTAGGAACGACATGAACATGCTGCGTAGGTAGCTGTTTATCAGTAAATATCTCCACTGAGATTAAGAAAAGCAGTTGCTTAATAAATTAGTATTTCCTGGTATGCTTACTATACTGGTAACTCCCCAAAAGAACCTGGATTGTGGTGAGGGAAAAGAGAATAAAGCTCATTTAGGACCTGCACTTAGGAAGGTGGTAGGCAGCTGTATATCAGGGAGTATCCCTTCTGCGAATAAAAACAGCTGGAGCTTGTTAAGGTAATTACACAGGGGAAAGGATAATGTACTGGGAACTCCTCAGAAGAATCTGATTTGTGGTGAAGCGAGAGAGATAAAAGTTCATTTTGGAACGACATGAACATGCTGCGTAGGTAGCTGTTTATCAGTAAATATCTCCACTGAGATTAAGAAAAGCAGTAGCTTAATAAATTAAGTTCTGCCTGTTATGGTTACTGTACTGGTAACTCCCCAAAAGAATCTGGATTGTGGTGAGGGAATAGAGAAAAAAGCTCATTTAGGACCTGCACTTACGAAGGGGGTAGGCAGCTGTATATCAGGGTGTAAACCTTCTGAGAATAAAAACCGCTGGAGTTTGTTAAGGTAATTACAAAGAGGAAGGGATAATGTACTGGGAACTACTCAGAAGAATCTGATTTGTGGTGAGGGGAGAGAGATAAAAGCTCATTTAGGAACGACATGAATGCTCATTTAGGAACGACATGAACATGCTGCATAGGTAGCTGTTTATCAGTAAATATCTCCACTTAGATTAAGAAAAGCAGTAGCTTAATAAATTAAGTACTTCCTGTTGTGGTTACTATACTGGTAACTCCCCAAAATAATCTGGATTGTGGTGAGGGAACAGAGAAAAAAGCTCATTTAGGACCTGCACTTACGAAGGGGGTAGGCAGCTGTATATCAGGGAGTACCACCTCTGAGAATAAAAACAGCTGGAGCTTGTTATGGTAATTACACAGGGGAAAGCATAATGTACTGGGAACTCCTCAGAAGAATCTGATTTGTGGTGAGGGGAGAGAGATAAAAGCTCATTTAGGAACGACATGAACATGCTGCGTAGGTAGCTGTTTATCAGTAAATATCTCCACTGAGATTAAGAAAAGCAGTAGCTTAATAAATTAAGTTCTGCCTGTTATGGTTACTGTACTGGTAACTCCCCAAAAGAATCTGGATTTTGGTGAGGGAACAGAGAAAAAAGCTCATTTAAGTCCTGCACTTTCGAAGGGGGTAGGCAGCTGTATATCAGGGAGTAAACCTTCTGAGAATAAAAACAGCAGGAGCTTGTTAAGGTAATTACACAGGGGAAAGGATAATGTACTGGGAACTCCTCAGAAGAATCTGATTTGTGGTGAGGGGAGAGAGATAAAAGCTCATTTAGGAACGACATGAACATGCTGCGTAGGGAGCTGTTTATCAGTAAATATCTCCACTGAGATTAAGAAAAACAGTAGCTTAATAAATTAAGTACTTACTGGTATAGTTACTGTACTGGTAACTCCCCGAAAGAATCTGGATTTTGGTGAGTGAACAGAGAAAACAGCTCATTTAAGACCTGCAATTACAAAGGGCTAGGCAGCTGTATATCAGGGAGTAAACCTTCTGAGAATAAAAACAGCTGGAGCTTGTTACGGTAATTACACATGGGAAAGGATAATGTACTGGGAACTCCTCAGAAGAATCTGATTTGTGGTTAGGGGAGAGAGATAATAGCTCATTTAGGAACGACATGAACATGCTGCGTAGGTAGCTGTTTATCAGTAAATATCTCCACTGAGATTAAGAAAAGCAGTAGCTTAATAAATTAAGTACTTCCTGTATGGTTACTGTACTAGTAACTCCCCAAAAGAATCTGGATTGTGGTGAGGGAACAGAGAAAAAAGCTCATTTAGGACCTGCACTTACGAAGGGGGTAGGCAGCTGTATATCAGGGAGTATCCCTTCTGAGAATAAAAACAGATGGAGCTTGTTAAGGTAATTACACAGGGGAAAGGATAATGTACTGGGAACTCCTCAGAAGAATCTGATTTGTGGTGAGGGGAGAGAGATAAAAGCTCATTTAGGAACGACATGAACATGCTGCGTAGGGAGCTGTTTATCAGTAAATATCTCCACTGAGATTAAGAAAAACAGTAGCTTAATAAATTAAGTACTTACTGGTATGGTTACTGTACTGGTAACTCCCCGAAAGAATCTGGATTTTGGTGAGTGAACAGAGAAAACAGCTCATTTAAGACCTGCACTTACAAAGAGGGTAGGCAGCTGTATATCAGGGAGTAAACCTTCTGAGAATAAAAACAGCTGGAGCTTGTTAAGGTAATTACACATGGGAAAGGATAATGTACTGGGAACTCCTCAGAAGAATCTGATTTGTGGTTAGGGGAGAGAGATAATAGCTCATTTAGGAACGACATGAACATGCTGCGTAGGTAGCTGTTTATCAGTAAATATCTCCACTGAGATTAAGAAAAGCAGTAGCTTAATAAATTAAGTACTTCCTGTTGTGGTTACTGTACTGGTAACTCCCCAAAAGAATCTGGATTGTGGTGAGGGAACAGAGAAAAAAGCTCATTTAGGACCTGCACTTACGAAGGGGGTAGGCAGCTGTATATCAGGGAGTATCCCTTCTGAGAATAAAAACAGATGGAGCTTGTTAAGGTAATTACACAGGGGAAAGGATAATGTACTGGGAACTCCTCAGAAGAATCTGATTTGTGGTGAGGGGAGAGAGATAAAAGCTCATTTAGGAACGACATGAACATGCTGCGTACGTAGCTGTTTATCAGTAAATATCTCCACTGAGATTAAGAAAAGCAGTAGCTTAATAAATTAAGTACTTCCTGGTATGTTTACTGTATTGGTAACTCCCCAAAAGACCCTGGATTGTGGTGAGGGAACAGAGAAAAAAGCTCTTTTAGGACCTGCCCTTTCGAAGGGGGTAGGCAGCTGTATATTAGGGAGTACCCCTTCTGAGAATAAGAACAGCTGGAGCTTGTTAAGGTAATTACACAGGGGAAAGGATGAAGTATTGGGAACTCCTCAGAAGAATCTGATTTGTGGTGAGGGGAGAGAGAAAAAAGCTCATTTAAGAACGACATGAAAATGCTGCATAGGTAGCTGTTTATCAGTAAATGTTTCCACTGAGATTAAGAAAAGCAGTAGCTTAATAAATTAAGTACTTCCTGGTATGGTTACTGTATTGGTAACTCCCCAAAAGAATCTGGATTGTGGTGAGGGAACAGAGAAAAAAGCTCATTTAGGACCTGCACTTACGAAGGAGGTAGGCAACTGTATATCAGGGAGTAAACCTTCTGAGAATAAAAACAGCTGGAGCTTGTTAAGGTAATTACACAGGGGAAAGGATAATGTACTGGGAACTCCTCAGAAGAATCTGATTTGTGGTGAGGGGAAAGAGATAAAAGCTCATTTACGAACGACATGTAAATGCTGCATAGGTAGCTGTTTATCAGTAAATATCTCCACTGAGATTAAGAAAAGCAGTAGCTTAATAAATTAAGTACTTCCTGGTATGGTTACTGTACTGGTAACTCCCCAAAAGAATCTGGAATGTGGTGAGGGAACAGAGAAAAAAGCTCATTTAGGACCTGCACTTACGAAGGTGGTAGGCAGCTGTATATCAGGGAGTAAACCTTCTGAGAATAAAAACAGCTGGAGCTTGTTAAGGTAATTACACAGGGGAAAGGATAATGTACTGGGAACTCCTCAGAAGAATCTGATTTGTGGTGAGGGGAGAGAGATAAAAGCTCATTTAGGAACGGCATGAACATGCTGCGTAGGGAGCTGTTTATCAGTAAATTTTTCCACTGAGATTAAGAAAAGCAGTAACTTAATAAATTAAGTACTTCCTGGTATGGTTACTGTACTGGTAACTCCCCAAAAGAACCTGGATTGTGGTGAGGGAACAGAGAAAAAAGCTCATTTATGACCTGCCCTTACGAAGGGGGTAGGCAGCTGTATATAAGTGAGTATACGTTCTGGGAATAAAAACAGCTGGAGCTTGTTAAGGTAATTACACATGGGAAAGGATAATGTACTGTGAACTCCTCAGAAGAATCTGATTTGTGGTTAGGGGAGAGAGATAATAGCTCATTTAGGAACGACATGAATGCTCATTTAGGAACGACATGAACATGCTGCATAGGTAGCTGTTTATCAGTAAATATCTCCACTGAGATTAAGAAAAGCAGTAGCTTAAAAAAATTAAGTACTTCCTGTTGTGGTTACTGTACTGGTAACTCCCCTAAAAAATCTGCACTGTGGTGAGGGAACAGAGAAAAAAGCTCATTTAGGACCTGCATTTACGAAGGGGGTAGGCAGCTGTATATCAGGGAGTAAACCTTCTGAGAATAAAAACAGCTGGAGTTTGTTAAGGTAATTACACAGGGGAAAGGATAATTTACTGGGAACTCCTCAGAAGAATCTGATTTGTGGTGAGGGGAGAGAGATAAAAGCTCATTTAGGAACGACATGAACATGCTGCGTACGTAGCTGTTTATCAGTAAATATCTCCACTGAGATTAAGAAAAGCAGTAGCTTTATAAATTAAGTACTTCCTGGTATGTTTACTGTACTGGTAACTCCCCAAAAGAACCTGGATTGTGGTGAGGGAACAGAGAAAAAAGCTCTTTTAGGACCTGCCCTTATGAAGGGGGTAGGCAGCTGTATATCAGGGAGTATCCCTTCTGAGAATAAAAACAGCTGGATCTTGTTAAGGTAATTACACAGGGGAAAGGATAATGTACTGGAAACTCCTCAGAAGAATCTGATTTGCGGTGAGGGGAGAGAGATAAAAGCTCATTTAGGAACGGCATGAACATGCTGCGTAGGGAGCTGTTTATCAGTAAATTTTTCCACTGAGATTAAGAAAAGCAGTAACTTAATAAATTAAGTACTTCCTGGTATGGTTACTGTACTGGTAACTCCCCAAAAGAACCTGGATTGTGGTGAGGGAACAGAGAAAAAAGCTCATTTATGACCTGCCCTTACGAAGGGGGTAGGCAGCTGTATATAAGTGAGTATACGTTCTGGGAATAAAAACAGCTGGAGCTTGTTAAGGTAATTACACATGGGAAAGGATAATGTACTGTGAACTCCTCAGAAGAATCTGATTTGTGGTTAGGGGAGAGAGATAATAGCTCATTTAGGAACGACATGAACATGCTGCGTAGGTAGCTGTTTATCAGTAAATATCTCCACTGAGATTAAGAAAAGCAGTAGCTTAATAAATTAAGTACTTCCTGTATGGTTACTGTACTGGTAACTCCCCAAAAGAATCTGGATTGTGGTGAGGGAACAGAGAAAAAAGCTCATTTAGGACCTGCACTTACGAAGGGGGTAGGCAGTTGTATATCAGGGAGTATCCCTTCTGAGAATAAAAACTGATGGAGCTTGTTAAGGTAATTACACAGGGGAAAGGATAATGTACTGGGAACTCCTCAGAAGAATCTGATTTGTGGTGAGGGGAGAGAGATAAAAGCTCATTTAGGAACGACATGAACATGCTGCGTAGGGAGCTGTTTATCAGTAAATATCTCCACTGAGATTAAGAAAAACAGTAGCTTAATAAATTAAGTACTTACTGGTATGGTTACTGTACTGGTAACTCCCCGAAAGAATCTGGATTTTGGTGAGTGAACAGAGAAAACAGCTCATTTAAGACCTGCACTTACAAAGAGGGTAGGCAGCTGTATATCAGGGAGTAAACCTTCTGAGAATAAAAACAGCTGGAGCTTGGTAAGGTAATTACACATGGGAAAGGATAATGTACTGGGAACTCCTCAGAAGAATCTGATTTGTGGTTAGGGGAGAGAGATAATAGCTCATTTAGGAACGACATGAACATGCTGCGTAGGTAGCTGTTTATCAGTAAATATCTCCACTGAGATTAAGAAAAGCAGTAGCTTAATAAATTAAGTACTTCCTGTATGGTTACTGTACTGGTAACTCCCCAAAAGAATCTGGATTGTGGTGAGGGAACAGAGAAAAAAGCTCATTTAGGACCTGCACTTACGAAGGGGGTAGGCAGCTGTATATCAGGGAGTATCCCTTCTGAGAATAAAAACAGATGGAGCTTGTTAAGGTAATTACACAGGGGAAAGGATAATGTACTGGGAACTCCTCAGAAGAATCTGATTTGTGGTGAGGGGAGAGAGATAAAAGCTCATTTAGGAACGACATGAACATGCTGCGTACGTAGCTGTTTATCAGTAAATATCTCCACTGAGATTAAGAAAAGCAGTAGCTTAATAAATTAAGTACTTCCTGGTATGTTTACTGTATTGGTAACTCCCCAAAAGACCCTGGATTGTGGTGAGGGAACAGGGAAAAAAGCTCTTTTAGGACCTGCCCTTACGAAGGGGGTAGGCAGCTGTATATTAGGGAGTACCCCTTCTGAGAATAAAAACAGCTGGAGCTTGTTAAGGTAATTACACAGGGGAAAGGATGAAGTATTGGGAACTCCTCAGAAGAATCTGATTTGTGGTGAGGGGAGAGAGAAAAAAGCTCATTTAAGAACGACATGAAAATGCTGCATAGGTAGCTGTTTATCAGTAAATGTTTCCACTGAGATTAAGAAAAGCAGTAGCTTAATAAATTAACTACTTCCTGGTTTGGTTACTGTATTGGTAACTCCCCAAAAGAATCTGGATTGTGGTGAGGGAACAGAGAAAAAAGCTCATTTAGGACCTGCACTTACGAAGGTGGTAGGCAACTGTATATCAGGGAGTAAACCTTCTGAGAATAAAAACAGCTGGAGCTTGTTAAGGTAATTACACAGGGGAAAGGATAATGTACTGGGAACTCCTCAGAAGAATCTGATTTGTGGTGAGGGGAAAGAGATAAAAGCTCATTTACGAACGACATGTAAATGCTGCATAGGTAGCTGTTTATCAGTAAATATCTCCACTGAGATTAAGAAAAGCAGTAGCTTAATAAATTAAGTACTTCCTGGTATGGTTACTGTACTGGTAACTCCCCAAAAGAATCTGGAATGTGGTGAGGGAACAGAGAAAAAAGCTCATTTAGGACCTGCACTTACGAAGGGGGTAGGCAGCTGTATATCAGGGAGTAAACCTTCTACGAATAAAAACAGCTGGAGCTTGTTAAGGTAATTACACAGGGGAAAGGATAATGTACTGGGAACTCCTCAGAAGAATCTGATTTGTGGTGAGGGGAGAGAGATAAAAGCTCATTTAGGAACGGCATGAACATGCTGCGTAGGGAGCTGTTTATCAGTAAATTTTTCCACTGAGATTAAGAAAAGCAGTAACTTAATAAATTAAGTACTTCCTGGTATGGTTACTGTACTGGTAACTCCCCAAAAGAACCTGGATTGTGGTGAGGGAACAGAGAAAAAAGCTCATTTATGACCTGCCCTTACGAAGGTGGTAGGCAGCTGTATATAAGTGAGTATACGTTCTGGGAATAAAAACAGCTGGAGCTTGTTAAGGTAATTACACAGGGGCAAGGATAATGTACTGGGAACTCCTCAGAAGAATCTGATTTGTGGTGAGGGGAGAGAGATAAAAGCTCATTTAGGAACGACATGAATGCTCATTTAGGAACGACATGAACATGCTGCATAGGTAGCTGTTTATCAGTAAATATCTCCACTGAGATTAAGAAAAGCAGTAGCTTAAAAAAATTAAGTACTTCCTGTTGTGGTTACTATACTGGTAACTCCCCTAAAAAATCTGCATTGTGGTGAGGGAACAGAGAAAAAAGCTCATTTAGGACCTGCATTTACGAAGGGGGTAGGCAGCTGTATATCAGGGAGTAAACCTTCTGAGAATAAAAACAGCTGGAGTTTGTTAAGGTAATTACACAGGGGAAAGGATAATTTACTGGGAACTCCTCAGAAGAATCTGATTTGTGGTGAGGGGAGAGAGATAAAAGCTCATTTAGGAACGACATGAACATGCTGCGTACGTAGCTGTTTATCAGTAAATATCTCCACTGAGATTAAGAAAAGCAGTAGCTTTATAAATTAAGTACTTCCTGGTATGTTTACTGTACTGGTAACTCCCCAAAAGAACCTGGATTGTGGTGAGGGAACAGAGAAAAAAGCTCTTTTAGGACCTGCCCTTATGAAGGGGGTAGGCAGCTGTATATCAGGGAGTATCCCTTCTGAGAATAAAAACAGCTGGATCTTGTTAAGGTAATTACACAGGGGAAAGGATAATGTACTGGAAACTCCTCAGAAGAATCTGATTTGCGGTGAGGGGAGAGAGATAAAAGCTCATTTAAGAACGACCTGAACAAGCTGCATAAGTAGCTGTTTATCAGTAAATATCTCCACTGAGATTAAGAAAAGCAGTAACTTAATAAATTAAGTACTTCCTGGTATGGTTACTGTACTGGTAACTCCCCAAAAGAACCTGGATTGTGGTGAGGGAACAGAGAAAAAAGCTCATTTAGGACCTGCACTTACGAAGGGGGTAGGCAGCTGTATATAAGTGAGTATACTTTCTGGGAATAAAAACAGCTGGAGCTTTTTAAGGTAATTACACAGGGGAAAGGATAATGTACTGGGAACTCCTCAGAAGAATCTGATTTGTGTTGAGGGGAGAGAGATAAAAGCTCATTTAGGAACGCCATGAAAATGCTGCATAGGTAGCTGTTTATCAGTTAATATCTCCACTGAGATTAAGAAAAGCAGTAGCTTAATAAATTAAGTACTTCCTGTTATGGTTACTGTACTGGTAACGACCCAAAAGAATCTGGCTTGTTGTGAGGGAACAGAGAAAAAAGCTCATTTAGGACCTGCACTTACGAAGGGGGTAGGCAGCTGTATATCACGGAGTATCCCTTCTGAGAATAAAAACAGCGGGAGCTTGTTTAGGTCATTACACAGGGCAAAGCATAATGTACTGGGAACTCCTAGGAAGAATCTGATTTGTGGTGAGGGGAGAGAGATAAAAGCTCATTTAGGAACGACCTGAGCATGCTGCGTAGGTAGATGTTTATCAGTAAATATCTCCACTGAGATTAAGAAAAGCAGTAGCTTAATAAATTAAGTACTTCTTGGTATGGTTACTGTACAGGTAACTCCCCAAAAGAATCTGGATTGTGGTTAGGGAACAGAGAAAAAAGCTCATTTAGGACCTGCACTTACGAAGGGGGTAGGCAGCTGTATATCAGGGAGTAAACCTTCTGAGAATAAAAACAGCTGGAGCTTGTTACGGTAATTACACAGGGTAAAGGATAATGTACTGGGAACTCCTCAGAAGAATCTGATTTGTGGTCAGGGGAGAGAGATAAAAGCTGATTTAGGAGCGACATGAAAATGCTGCATAGCTAGCTGTTTATCAGTAAATATCTCCACTGAGATGAAGAAAAGCAGTAGCTTAATAAATTAAGTACTTCCTGGTATGGTTACTGTACTGGTAACTCCCCAAAAGAATCTGGATTGTGGTGAGGGAACAGAGAAAAAAGCTCATTTATGACCTGCACTTACGAAGGGGGTAGGCAGCTGTATATTAGGGAGTATCCCTTCTGAGAATAAAAACAGCTGGATCTTGTTAAGGTAATTACACAGGGGAAAGGATAATGTACTGGAAACTCCTCAGAAGAATCTGATTTGCGGTGAGGGGAGAGAGATAAAAGCTCATTTAAGAACGACCTGAACAAGCTGCATAAGTAGCTGTTTATCAGTAAATATCTCCACTGAGATTAAGAAAAGCAGTAGCTTAATAAATTAAGTACTTCCTGCTATGGTTACTGTACTGGTAATTCCCCAAAATATCTGGAATGTGGTGAGGGAACAGAGAAAAAAGCTCATTTAGGACCTGCACTTACGAAGTGGGTAGGCAGCTGTATATCAGGGAGTAAACCTTCTGATAATAAAAACAGCTGGAGGTTGTTAAGGTAATTACACAGGGGAAAGGATAATGTACTGGGAACTCCTCAGAAGAATCTGATTTGTGGTGAGGGGAGAGAGATAAAAGCTCATTTAGGAACGACATGAACATGCTGCGTAGGTAGCTGTTTATCAGTAAATATCTCCACTGAGATTAAGAAAAGCAGTTGCTTAATAAATTAAGTACTTCCTGGTATGGTTACTGTACTGGTAACTCCCCAAAAGAACCTGGATTGTGGTGAGGGAACAGAGAAAAAAGCTCATTTAGGACCTGACCTTACGAAGGGGGTAGGCAGCTGTATATCAGGGAGTATCCCTTCTGAGAATAAAAACAGCTGGAGCTTGTTAAGGTAATTACACAGGGGAAAGGATAAAGTACTGGGAACTCCTCAGAAGAGTCTGATTTGTGGTGAGGGGAGAGAGAAAAAAGCTCATTTAAGAACGACATGAATATGCTGCATAGGTAGCTGTTTATCAGTAAATATCTCCACTGAGATTAAGAAAAGCAGTAGCTTAATAAATTAAGTGCTTCCTGGTATGGTTACTGTACCGGTAACTCCCCAAAAGAATCTGGAATGTGGTGAGGGAACAGAGAAAAAAGCTCCTTTAGGACCTGCACTTACGAAGGGGGTAGGCAGCTGTATATCAGGGAGTAAACCTTCTGAGAATAAAAACAGCTGGAGCTTGTTAAGGTAATTACACAGGGGAAAGGATAATGTACTGGGAACTCCTCAGAAGAATCTAATTTGTGGTGAAGCGAGAAAGATAAAAGCTCATTTTGGAACGACATGAACATGCTGCGTAGGTAGCTGTTTATCAGTAAATATCTCCACTGAGATTAAGAAAAGCAGTAGCTTAATAAATTAAGTACGTCCTGTTATGGTTACTGTACTGGTAACTCCCCAAAAGAATCTGGATTGTGGTGAGGGAACAGAGAAAAAAGCTCATTTAGGACCTGCACTTACGAAGGGGGTAGGCAGCTGTATATCAGGGAGTAAACCTTCTGAGAATAAAAACAGCTGGAGCTTGTTACGGTAATTACACAGGGGAAAGGATAATGTACTGGGAACTCCTCAGAAGAATCTGATTTGTGGTGAGGGGAGAGAGATAAAAGCTCATTTAGGAACGACATGAATGCTCATTTAGGAACGACATGAACATGCTGCATAGGTAGCTGTTTATCAGTAAATATCTCCACTCAGATTAAGAAAAGCAGTAGCTTAATAAATTAAGTACTTCCTGTTGTGGTTACTATACTGGTAACTCCCCAAAAGAATCTGGATTGTGGTGAGGGAACAGAGAAAAAAGCTCATTTAGGACCTGCTCTTACGAAGGGGGTAGGCAGCTGTATATCAGGGAGTAAACCTTCTGAGAATAAAAACAGCTGGAGCTTGTTAAGGTAATTATACATGGGAAAGGATAATGTACTGGGAACTCCTCAGAAGAATCTGATTTTTGCTTAGGGGAGAGAGATAATAGCTCATTTAGGAACGACATGAACATGCTGTGTAGGGAGCTGTTTATCAGTAAATTTTTCCACTGAGATTAAGAAAAGCAGTAGCTTAATAAATTAAGTATTTCCTGGTATGGTTACTGTACTGGTAACTCCCTAAAAGAACCTGGATTGTGGTGAGGGAACAGAGAAAAAAGCTCATTTAGGACCTGCCCTTACGAAGGGGGTAGGCAGCTGTATATAAGGGAGTATACTTTCTGGGAATAAAAACAGCTGGAGCTTGTTAAGGTAATTACACAGGGGAAAGGATAATGTACTGGGAACTCCTCAGAAGAATCTGATTTGTGGTGAGGGGAGAGAGATAAAAGCTCATTTAGGAACGACATGAACATGCTGCGTACGTAGCTGTTTATCAGTAAATATCTCCACTGAGATTAAGAAAAGCAGTAGCTTAATAAATTAAGTACTTGCTGGTATGGTTACTGTACTGGTAACTCCCCAAAAGAATCTGGATTGTGGTGAGGGAACAGAGAAAAAAGCTCATTTAGGACCTGCACGTACGAAGGGGGTAGGCAGCTGTATATCAGGGAGTATCCCTTTTGAGAATAAAAACAGCTGGAGGTTGTTAAGGTAATTACACAGGGGAAAGGATAATGTACTGGGAACTCCTCAGAAGAATCTGATTTGTGGTGAGGGGAGAGAGATAAAAGCTCATTTATGAACGATATGAAAATGCTGCATAGGTAGCTGTTTATCAGTAAATATCTCCACTGAAATTAAGAAAAGCAGGAGCTTAATAAATTAAGTACTTCCTGGTATGGTTACTGTACTGGTAACTCCCCAAAAGAATCTGGATTGTGGTGAGGGAACAGAGAATAAAGCTCATTTATGACCTGCACTTACGAAGGGGGTAGGCAGACTGGCCCAAAAAAACCCAATTTCCACCCCCCCAAAAAAAACAACAACAACAAACAAACAAACAAAACATGAATAAAATATTCATTTAAAGAAAGAAACAGCCCAGATGCCTTTCAATGGAATTGGATCAAGAATATGTGATATTTGAATATATATATATATATGTATGTATTTACTCATGCATTAGGAAGAATATTACACCATGTGCAAAGAAATGGATGGACATGGAAAACATTATGTTGAGTGAAGTAAGGTTCAGAAAGACAAAGGACATATGTTTTCTCTCATGTGGAAGTTAAATCTAAATTATAAATATGTAAATAAATGTACAGGGACACATACACACACATATACACAAAACTGAATTTACTAAACTATGGTTCTCTGCAGGAAAGAATTCTAATGGCATAAAGCCTTTAAACAACTAATTTAAAGTTTCATAAAATGATTGCCAGGAATCTGGAACCTGGTGTCTGGGAGGTGAGGTGAAGGGGAGGGGTACAGACAAATCAAGACAGGAAAGGTAGGTGATTGCAGCTGTAAGATAAAATGTACATTGTCATGGGTGGTTATGTGCCACCTTATAAAAATGTACATATGTGAAAATGGAACTAGAAAGGATGAGGGGAGGACTGGGGTTGGGAGGGATGTTGGAAACGAAGGAAGGGGTGACATTTGATTGAGATGCATCGTACTCATAAACTGGCATGTTAATTGAAACCTCTTTGTACAACTACTTAAAAGCAAGAGAGACAGTCAGGTGCTGGTGGCTTATGCCTGTCATCCTAGCTACTCAGGAGACTGAGATCTGAGGATCAGGGGTTCGAAGCCAGTCCAGGCAGGAAAGTCTGTGAGACTCTTACCTCCAATTAATCACAGAAAAAGCCAGAAGTGGTGTTGTGTCTCAAGTGGTAGAGTGCTAGCCTTGAGCACAAAGGAGCTCAAGGACAGTGCTCAGGCCCAAAGTTCAAGCCTCAGGCCTGGCAAAAACAAAACAAAACAAACAGAAAACCTATTGAGGTGGATTTCACAAGGCATCAACAAGAGACTTAACAGTGGGATGGAAGAGTGTGTCACAATCTCTATCCTGTTCTGTAGCTGCTTTGAGTCTACCCATCACTCACATACTTCCTGAAAACATCCCACAGGATCATGGAATGATCAGGAAGAGATGAATTTATTATATTAACTGCTCCACCCCCAAGTCAGTTTCACATAACATCAAGCTTTTTTCTTTTTACCATGTGGAAAGCACTACCTCTGGGAAATGAAGAAGCTAGGCTTGAGCTGGAGCAGCGAGAAACAGCTACCTGTTAAGCAAAACTGCTTGACATGAGTCACACTGGACACTAACTATAGGCCTATATATTAGAAACAAACATTTGATCATTTTTTTCATCTTGCTCCCAATCAGCTTTTGTTTGTTTATTTTTGTGCTGATTCTGGAGCTTAAATTCAGGGCCTGGGTACTGTTCCTGAATTTTTTTCCAAAGGCTGATGCCATAGCTACACTTCCAGATTTGGGGTGGTCAATTGATCATGGACCTTCCAATCTAGGCTGCCTTAGAACTGAGAACCTTAGCGCTCAGCCTCCTGAGTCACTAGATTATAGGTGTGAGCCACTAGTACCTGGCTGAAATTCATCATGTGGATGAACACAATGAACAGTAAGAAACATGTCCTTGTGAGACCAAGATGTTGAATGTACAACCAGGTGTAAGCCACAGTCAGCTCTTGGAATGGAATATTGTTCCATCCTTTCCACACAGATTACAGACTCCTTTTGAAGTGCCAGACTTTGAAGTCAGGCCCCACTTTACCACGTGAACCCCACCTTACCCCGTGAACCTGAGATAAGCAGGCCCTGTGAGCAGACCCAGGACAAGCCCATTAGGGCCCAGTCGGTCTAGAACTCTAAGCGCTGGGAATGCTTAACTCTGACCACCCCTAGAATGCCTCGAACCCTGAGCCAATCAGATTTGTACCTGTGTCCTAATCTTGCTTGCTTGAACAGCGGATTGTTGTAACTTTGTTTTTTGCCTTTATAAGCCCTGTGGAATTGTAGTTCGGGGCTTCCTCCTAACCTCTGCTGTGTCGGTGGGTAGGACGTGGCCCATGTTGCAGCTCGCTTAAATAAAGCCTTGCCTTGCTTTTGCATTTCGGAACGTCTGAGTCTCAGTGGCCTTCTTGGAGGTCGTTTCGCGACTTGGCACAACATTTTTAGAAAGGTTATGTAATTTCTTTGAAGTATAGCTTACAGGAATTCAATGAACAGAAAGACATATGTTTTTGTCAAATCAAAACATCGGAAGCCACTTTATTTACTTATTGTGCCAGTACTGGGACCTGAACTCAAGGCCTCACCTTCTTGCTTGGCTTTTTTGTTGTTGTTGTTCAAAACTGGCACTCTTAACACTTGAGTTACACTTCTACTTCTGGCTTTTTGCTGGCTAGTTGGAGAGAATAAATCATAGTACTACAATATAAAAGGGGCAGGGGAAATACATAATTTTGGTACTACTGAATAACGTGATATTTTCTGTTTGTATGAAGGTTTTGATTCAGAATGAAATATTTGCTTTTGGCTTCTCCAAAGTAGAACAGACAAGTTACTGTAAGCATTTGTTTTCAAACCTGATGGAAAGATGGATCAGCATCAGATGTGTTCACTGCTATAATGGTCTGGTCACTGATCTGACTGAAATGCACCCAGGAAGAATTGAATGACGGCCTGGTCTCAAGAGGCAAGCCTCATCTCTTCTTCCTTCTGTTTCTTCTTTGTCAGTTTTGTGCCAGTTCTAGGCTTGAACTCAGGGCTTAAGCACTATCCCTGAGCTCTTTTGCTTAAGGCTAGAGCTTTACCACTTCCACTTCTACATCTCCACTTCCAGCTTTTTGTGGTTGATTAGAGATGAGATTCTCATCGACTTTTCTGCCTGGAGTGGCTTCCAACCATGATCCTTAAATCTCAGTGTCCTGAGTTGCTGGGATTACAGGTGTGAGCCCACAGTGCTTCTTAAACATTTGATGACCCTTGGTCATAAGCTTCATTTTCTCCTTGAAACCAAAAACTGCAGCTTACACTTAACAACACTGGTGAACACTCCTTTCCAGTGCTCCCTACAGTGACACATGCATGATGGTGCAGTCTTGGCAATTTTAAGACCTACAGAGAAGATTGTGTGTGAGTGTGCACACGCACATGCACGTGTGCTGCATGTACTCATGCTGTTCCTGGGACTTGAACTCACGGCCTGGGTACTGTCTGTGAGCGTTTGTGCGCAAGGCTAGTGCTCTGCCACTTGAACAAAGCTGCGTGCAGGTGGCTTTTGCCTTTAGTCCCAGCTTTTCAGGAGGCTGGGATCAGAGGATCATGGTTCGAAGCCGGCCCAGGCCAGGCAGAAAAGTCCATGAGATTCTTATCTCCAGTCAACCACACAAATCTGCAAGTAGAGCTGCAGCCTTGAGCACAAACACTCAGGGCCAGCACCCAAGACGCTCACGGACTTGGCTGCCCGGGCTGGCCTTGCCCCGCAATTCTCAGAGCTCAGCCTCCTGAGTAGCTGGGACGGCGGGCGGGAGCCACCGGCGGCTGCTTCACTCATTGTAAACCAAAGTTACTCAAAGGGCACGGCCCGACTTCCCTCCACGGCCGGGCGCTGGGAGCTGCGGCGGGCGCCGGGCCTACCCATCGGCGATATCGCGAGATTTCACACGAGAGGCCGGAGAGGCGGGAATCGGCGGTGGGGAAATCGCTGAGTCACCGCGGGCTTCCTGGGCCGGTGCCAGGGCTGCGCGTGGCGGTCGCCGGGAGAGGCGGGAGAGGCGCTGGGCCCGGCCCGCGGGGCGAGGCGCGGGCGGGAGGAAAGGTAAACAGTCACGCCGCCCTCCCCGCTTCCCTCCGGCGGGGTGACCCGGGCTCCCTCCCGGCCCCTCCCCGTCCTGGAGGTGGGGGCGTCGGGACGCCGGGCGCCGCCCAGCTCCCGCCGCAGTGCGGGGCCGGGGCCGCCGAGGCCCGGGCGGCGCGGCCTTCCGCCTCGGGCGGAGACCTGAGGGGAGCCCCGCAATTCTCAGAGCTCAGCCTCCTGAGTAGCTGGGACGGCGGGCGGGAGCCACCGGCGGCTGCTTCACTCATTGTAAACCAAAGTTACTCAAAGGGCACGGCCCGACTTCCCTCCACGGCTGGGCGCTGGGAGCTGCGGCGGGCGCCGGGCCTACCCATCGGCGATATCGCGAGATATCACACGAGAGGCCGGAGAGGCGGGAATCGGCGGTGGGGAAATCGCTGAGTCACCGCGGGCTTCCTGGGCCGGGGCCAGGGCTGCGCGTGGCGGTCGCCGGGAGAGGCGCTGGGCCCGGCCCGCGGGGCGAGGCGCGGGCGGGAGGAAAGGTAAACAGTCACGCCGCCCTCCCCGCTTCCCTCCGGCGGGGTGACCCGGGCTCCCTCCCGGCCCCTCCCCGTCCTGGAGGCGGGGGCGTCGGGACGCCGGGCGCCGCCCAGCTCCCGCCGCAGTGCGGGGCCGGGGCCGCCGAGGCCCGGGCGGCGCGGCCTTCCGCCTCGGGCGGAGACCTGAGGGGAGTGCCCCGCGCCCGGCCCTCCGGGCCTGCGGTCCCGGGTCGCCCGCGGTCGCCCCGTAGCCGGCGGGGGGCCGAGGGCGGAGCGGGGCCGAGGGAAAGCCGGGCCCCGGAGGGCGCCGTGGAGGCCGCGGCCAGGTCCTTCCGGGAGGGTCGCCGGCGGGGGCCCCAGGCCGGTCCCGGCTCTGCGACTAAGGAGAAGTGGACCAGATTTGGGAGAGAGAGACTGAGTAGAGAAAGCAGAAATAGGAGCAGCCTTTATTTTCTTTCATACTGCGTTTTCTCCAAAGAGCATTTTGTGCAAATCTGTCCAGGTCCCACTTTATAAGAAGCATCCTAGTTATACTAGAGACCCTACTGTCAGAATGCGGTCCTTTTCACAACACATGCTCAGGGATGTCAAGCACTCAAGAGCCGACTATTAGTGGGGTCTGTGGACACGGGTTTTCAGTTCTGGAAACTGGGCTAACGTGTCATTAACTTTCAGATTATGCATCATCGATTCGTGGCATGTCAGGTGTGGCAGTTCTTGGCTTTGCATGGTCAGATCTTGCTGTCATTTTCCTTGAATTAGGGGGTCTGCAGGTTGGCAAGTCTCTGTTCTATGTAACAAGTTACTCTGTTAAGGACTGAAGTCCAAAGGTGATTGCTTATCAATATCCACATCATCATTCTCTGCCATTAGAATTTTTAACTCCCTGCCTAAATTTACATCATATACAATTGCTATTTTGACATTGTTGTTGGTGCCTATGTTTTTCTAACATTAGTTAGCTAATGGTAGTGAAGCTTAGGACCTGTTGCTCACTAGGTAAGTATTTTACACTGGAGACATTCCCTCATGTTTTCCAGATAGTGTTGTGTTTTTGCCTGAGACAGCCTTGGTCCATGATATGTCCACATCCACCTCTTAAGCAGCCTAGAATACAGATGTAAAGTATAATTCTTGCTAGGAATCTTTGTCTTCTTTCTGCTTTGGAAGTACTGGAGTTTGATCTAAGGCTTGTGCTTCCTAGACAGGTAATCTGCTGAGTCTGGTTATGCACTGTTCTTTTCTTGTGATAAAGTCTTAATGTTTGCTTAAGAGAGAAGGAAACAGTGTGGGCCATGTGGCATTCCCATTCTCGTCCTTGGCAAAATAAGAACATCTGAAACCTAATATGTATTAAAATTGGAAATATTTTGATAGCTAACATGATGTCAAACTAGGAAATTCTACACCTGAAGTTTGGTTTATGCCTAGAATTTTTTAAAATATCAAGTAAACCAGAAGGATTGCATTTGTATAGTAATCTACTCTATAAAATTGTAAATGTTATGTAAAAGATCCTGAATATCTGTATGTGAATTGAACCTAAAACATACATGTGTTTGGCATTTCGGCAGTTAGACTAATCAGAATACCAACTAATACATAAGGCAGATATTTCAAAATTGAGAAATACTCAAAGCCCAAACCCTCCTGGTCTGTGGCTTTTTTTGAGAAGTTACTGTCTCAGCCTTTTCCCTACAAAAGGCTGTGCCAGCTTTTAAACTCCTTGTTATTCACTTTTCAGGAGGCTAGAATTAGTGAGAACAAAGTGGGACAGTGGTCATTTCATTTTCTTCAGCTCTGGGCCAGATGTTTGTCCTGGTGTCAGTCAGTAGAGGCATAGACCTGTTTTATGGCCACAGAATGTAGAAGATAATTTGGCAGTACTGAATTTTCTCTGCTGTTTCCAGACCAATGGCATTGGCCCTGGATTGATCTCTCTGAAGGGGAGAAGAAAATGCAGTTGTTCACGACTTAGCCTGAGAAGTTAACTAAGTGCCTGCATGTTTCCCCAGCATTTTTTTCCCAACAGATTCATCAGGATGAGTATGTGTGGCCCCACCAAGCCTCCAGGAGCTGGCTGTACAGAGCCTGCTGAAGGATGATGCTTTGGTCATTGCTGCTCTGGAAGAGCTGCCTGTAGAGCTCTTCCCACCTCTGTTCATGGCAGCCTATTACTGGGAGACACAATGAGAGTGTGAAGAGGATTGTGCAGGCCTGGCCCTTTTGCCTACCTCCCTCTGGGGGTCCCTGCTGAAGGGAAGGGCAACACACCAGGAGAACTTCCAAGCTGTGCTCAGTGGCTCGATTGCCCTGCCTTGCTGAAGACATTTGCCCTAGGTGAGGAAGACCCAATAGCCTGAAGTCCTGGGAGCCTCACATGACACAGCTGGGATCAGAGGCCTTTAGAGTGGACACTTGGTGGTGCTAGAAACAATTGTTGGTATCTCTTTAGGATGAACCACATATAATGCACATATTGACTGAAGGAACATGTCTGCATTCCTTCCCAGTGTCACTTACAGGTATGGAAGTAGATTCTAGGGTTCAATCTCAGTGTAGAATACTTGCCTTGCACTTCTGAGGTCCTATGATCAGTACTCAGTAATACAAAGTTATACAATATTGGGTAGAAGAACAGATAGATAACAGATGCTAAACAGACAGTCAGATAACAGATAACCTTAAGAGAGAAGAAATCAGAGGAAAAAGCAAGATCCTAGGAGAAAAGGGGACCACAGCTAATACCTGGGTTTTAGAGTTCATGTTTATATTTGACCTTTACCTTCATTCTGAGACCCTTCCCTTTACCTTCCATTAATCATCTGTTTTATCACAGGCAGGGGAAACTGCAAGTACTGGATCTATGTCAGAAATACTATATGGTCTGGTAGCAGGGATGGCATGTGCTCACTGTCCCAGGCCATCCTGCCATTGATGAAGGTAAAGGTGGATGGATCCAGTATGGGAGCAAAAGAGCCCAGGGCTCCCCTGAAGGTGTTCATAGATCTCTACCTCAGTATTGGCAGCCACGATGAATGGCTCACTTCTGCTGATTGAAAAGGCCAAGCAGTGGAAAGGTTTACTACACTTATACTGTAACAAGCTGAGTATTTTTGCACTGTCCGTACAAAATATGAAGGTATTGAAAATGGTGAGGCTGTATTCTGTCCAGGATTTGGAAACTGGTCTGTAACTGGAAATTATCAGTCCTGGGGAAGCTCCTTTCTCTTCTACCATACATGGGTAAATTGCACAGGACTCTTCCTGTCTCAGACACAGATGTCCCAGTGTAGTTCTTGGGAGGAGGAGGAGCAGTTTGTGGAGACGTTCAGCTCCTCAGTTGCTCAGTCTACAACACCTCCAGGAGCTTCATTTGGAATCCATCAGCTCTCTTGAAGGCTCCTTGTGCAGTTTGCTCAGGTGAGGGTTATTACATTTGCTCTGCAGAATAGGACAGGTCTGTATTCATTTCAGGATGGATAAAGCATCTTTGCTCTGTGAGCCATAATCATGTGTCCCTGTATGTCAACATTTGTCTTGTTCCAAGTATGGTATCTATCCAAACAGTTTAGAGGTAGTCTTATCCCTCTTTGGATCAGAATAGTACAATTGCATATACTGGGTACAATCATCTCAAGTTATATAGAACAACTATTTATTTGGACTCACAGATCTAGTTGAGGTCCAGTGGAAAATATCCAGTGAATGCACTGTTTTGGTTATATGCAGAGGGACTATGTGCTCAAGCAATGTCAGGACCCTGGGTGTGGTAGTTTATACCTGTAATTCGAGCATTCGAGAGGCTTGGCAGGAGAATTTTGTCTTTGAGATAAGCCTATGCTACATAGTAAAACTCTGTCTAGAAATTTAAAAGAGAACAACACACATAAGAACACAGAGTGAGACATAGAATTAGATAAGCCAGATTTTATAAAGGATTTATACTTTAGACAGCCCACTGATATATTGATCCATTGATTGTAACAGTACATCCTTAACTCTCTCTTAAGAGTTCTACTTAATTCCTTTTATTTTATCATAATGGAGACTCAATTCAAAATGGATTTGTACTTAATGTGAGGGAGTATATATGAAGTATATGATTCTAGAAATAAAGGATAGGAGGTTAAGAGATAATAAAAAGTCTGGGGGCTGGGGATATGGCCTAGTGGCAAGAGTGCTTGCCTCGTATACTTGAAGCCCTGGTTCGATTCCCAGCAGCACCACATATACAGAAAATGGCCAGAAGTGGCGCTGTGACTCAAGTGGCGAGAGCGCTAGCCTTGAGAAAAAGTAGCCAGGGACAGTGCTCAGGCCCTGAGTCCAAGTCCCAGGGACTGCAAAAAAAAAAAAAAGTCTGAAGTTGATCCCTGTGTCTGGCAGACATTTTGGAGGCTGTTTGCCTTCTAGAGTTTGTACTTTATGAAGGGTATTTTAGTAGCCTCATACTAGGTAATATAGGTGGACTTAATTAACACAGTTGCTGGAAGAAAGCCTGATTTGGGTTTGTTATTGCTGCTACTGCTGCTGCTTCCTCTTCTCTTCTTTGTGCTTATCTGCTGCTGCTTTGTCTTCTTACGCTGCTTCTGCTTTGTCTTCTTACGCTGCTTCTGCTTTGTCTTCTTACGCTGCTTCTGCTTCTTTTTTGCTTTAAGAAATTAATTCCCCCCCCCCAGGTTATTAATTGAGGGGATTTATATTTGTGTCTCTGGAACTAAAATAATCTAATGTCCTTCTCTTCTTGATACCTAGGGTCAGGTTCTTTTCTGAGTAATCTTCGTGGTCCTCTTATTTAACCATCACAACAACTAATCTGTATGCTTTGCTCTACTCAGTAGATAAGGAAAGGGAATATGTGAGGTCTTATTTACTTGACCCAGTTCCAGAACAAGGTTAACAAATGTAGAAAGGACTTCATGTAAATTGGCCTTGTTGGAAGACCTCTTTACAGTATGACAGCCTCAAGGTTGGGCATCAGGAAAACTTTGGGGTTTTTCTTTGCTGCATTGGCTGTATTGAGTTATGAGTTCTCCCCACTGGCTGCTACTCATCACCACCAGTCCCCAGCACTGACTGTTCTCTCTGTCACAGGTGCCTGAGGAGCCCCTTGAAGATCCTCTCTCTCACCAATTGTCTGCTTCTAGAATCAGACTTGATGAATTTGTCTAAGTGCCCCAATACAAGACAGCTAAGGGGACTGTGTCTAAATAGGGTTATCCTGATGGACATAAGTTCTGAGACCCTGGAAGCACTGCTAGAGAATGTATCGAGTACCCCTCCAGGTCCTGAGCCTAGAGGAATGTGGGATCATGAACCTCCAACTCACTGCCATTCTGCCTGCCCTGAGACACTGTTCCCAGCTCACAACCTTTAGCTTTTCTGGGAACCCCATCTCCATAAATGTGCTGTTGCGAGTCGTTCGCCACACCATTGGACTGACCAACTTAAGGCGTGTGCGGTACCCTGCACCACTGGAATTTTATGAGCATGTTGGAGATGGGTTGCTTGCTACCCTACAAGCCAAGCTGATGCAGATGCTACAAGAGTTGGGGCGGTCAGACATGGGGTGGCTCAGTGGCAAACCCTGTCCTCATCGTGAGTGGCCCTTCAGTGACCTGTGGCCCATGCCCTGGTAGCATCTACACAGGTAAGTAGCCCTATCCACAGCTTTGGTCTGGACATGTGGACACCGAAGCGTACAAATCACAGAAGCCACAGTTACAAAGGACTGCTCATGGTAAGCAGGAAAAGGAAAGATGATCAGGGATGCGAGTTAGACATTGACTTGGGGCAGTTTGGGTCATTGTCAAAAATATCCTAAGGCATTACAAATGAGAATTTGAAATTTTACATGGGTAGGGTGATGTATAAGAATTGTCCCGGGGCTGGGGATATAGCCTAGTGGCAAGAGTGCCTGCCTCGGATACACGAGGCCCTAGGTTCGATTCCCCAGACCACATATACAGAAAAAACGGCCAGAAGCGGCGCTGTGGCTCAAGTGGCAGAGTGCTAGCCTTGAGCGGGAAGAAGCCAGGGACAGTGCTCAGGCCCTGAGTCCAAGGCCCAGGACTGGCAAAAAAAAAAAAAAAGAAAAAAAAAAAGAATTGTCCCTACATTGATGAATGTAAAGAGACAGCCATAATTAAAGAAACCTTAGTATAAATGATTTGTTATGCTGTGTGATATATGAACCTGTTTCGGTAACTTAAAAGTCAGATATTATTTAAAGTTGAGAGTTGGCAAAAAAAATTTGCTGAGAAATGATTAGTGGGAACATTTTTTTTTTTTTTTTTTGGCCAGTCCTGGGGCTTGGACTCAGGGCCTGAGCACTGTCCCTGGCTTCTTTTTGCTCAAGGCTAGCACTCTGCCACTTGAGCCACAGCGCCACTTCTGGCCATTTTCTGTATATGTGGTGCTGGGGAATCGAACCCAGGGCCTCATGTATACGAGGCAAGCACTCTTGCCACTAGGCCATATCCCCAGCCCGGGAACATTTATTAGGACACTATTAAAAGGAAAATGATGGGCAATGAGGCCAAGAGCATATTGCTGCTATTGCTACTGCTGCTTCTGATCTGGTGAAGGTGCCAATGTGGGGTTGGCAACAGGCTTTTATAGGGTTACTAGGCTCTTTCCTGTTTTTAATCTCTTTGGGGGAGTCTTGCTTATTGGTCCTTTTTTTCCCCCCTCAGGGAATAGTTTGAATTCTCACCAGATTGGCTCTTCTGCATCTTATGGGAGCTATTTCATGTGCTTGTGTTGCCTCCATATTCCACCTTGGTCCTGGGTATCTGACTGTTTGCTATGTCTCCTTTAAGGGGAGACAGTCTTTCACATACCCTCTTCCTGTAGAGAAGAATGAATCCAATCTTGGATTCAGTGCCATGATGATATATTGGATTTGCTTGGAGCTGGTAGGGTTGTAGATATGTCCTAACCTACCTATTTATTATCCTAGCACATGAATATGGAGCAATCCACCGAGCCATGTCATGGTCTAATTGATTTTCGAATAGAATTACATGGCATCATGATTCATGGAGCTAAGAGGCACTGAAGGGTCAGAAAGTGTGGATGGTATCCATGCTGTACCCTGGTCACTAAACCTCCAGCCTAGTGCATGCAGAAAGAACTCTGGGTAGGAAGTCAATAAAGTGAGTTCTAGTGTCAAAAAGGAATAAAGTAGATGGGATGTCAATCCCCTGAAGAAGTGAGGCCAGGATCCCCATTTTCCCTTGAGATTCATCCAAGACTAGATAGGTTAATTTATGAGTGTTGCCTTGAGGTTGTCCTGAAATTTAGCTCCAAGGCAGCAGTCTTTTCTAAGCCTGGCATAGGTTTCCTGTGGGTGGCAGTAGCCATATCTAAAACTCTTCCATTTCTCATACTTCAAGAGTTGATAGGTTTTGTATACCAGTGAGTATTTCAGAGTACAAAGCAAATGCCATACATGTATATATTTGTTTGTTTTGGCTAGTCCTGGGGTTTGGACTCAGGGCTTGAGCACTGACCCTGGCCCTGGCTTCTTTTACTCAAGGATAGCACTCAACCTCTTGAGCCACAGTGCTACTTCTGGCTTTTTGTATGTATGCGGTGCTGAGAACTCGAACCCAGGGCTTCATGTATGTGAGGCAAGCACTCTACCACTAGGCCATATTTCCAGCCCAGCAAATGCTATTTGAAGAGACAGGTTTTTATAGATTAAAGAGGGAAAATAATTACATCAGGAATATGGAAAAATAGAAAAATATAAACTGGAGGCTCATTTACAGTAGTGTGTTTTTGTTCTTAATATGAATGTCCATATAAAGCCTCTCTCAAAACAATAGGTCATGGGGAGGAGAGAAGGTGGGAGAAAAATGAGGGAGGAGGTAACAAGTTTGACAAGAAATGTACTCACTACTTTACGTATGTAACTGTAACCTCTCTGTATGTCATCTTGAGAATAAAATTAAAAATTTAAAAACACACCAAAACAGCACCAAGAGATCACTTGATTAAATTTACTAGGTTTACTAGAGAGACAAAATGTCCTTTCTCAACCAGGTCTTTTGCCAGCAGCCCTGAATGTCTGGGGAGAGTAAAATACTTTTCCTTTGTGTCACCAGGCAAGATGGTCACATCAGTACAGAGGCAGAGTTACCTAGGTGACCCGCACACCTGGAGGCGGCTGCCTCCCCCGCCCCTGAGGTCACATCCGGGCCTCACCTCCCCATCCCACCCCCCTACAGAAGGCCTCGCCCGGGGGCGGCTGCTCTCTGTGAGCGTGGGCGCGGGTCAGCGGGACGAGCTCTCCTCTCCTGCCCGAGACCGCGTGGCGTCCTCCTTTCCCGGCTCCTGCTCCACACACCCGGCAGCCATCAGGTAAGGAGTGCGCCGTGAGGGAAGGCGGAGGTTCTCATCCTCCTTAGAGGGGTCTGGAACTTTCGGGCGGTTCGTGTCGGGGCGCTGGAGTGAACTTGGAGCAGTTTATCCGGGGCTCTGAGCTCCAGGTGGGAAGTCCACGCGGAGCCGCCGCGGCTTCTCCCGCGTTGTCCACGGGTGTTTGCCCGCCGCCTCGCCCGCCTGGTTTCTTCTTCATGACCCGCGTTTGCACTGCGGGCGCCACCGGGCGGGGCGCGGGGACCCGGGTCTGGAAGGGGTGACCCCCGCCCCCATCGCCACCCGGACCCGGGGAGATCTGCCCTCCCCTCGCCCTGCTTCCAGCCCCCGCTTCCGGCTCCCGGCGGCCGCGCGTCCCGAGCCGTCGGCCCGGACCTGTGGGTCGGCGCGCGCCGCACCGAGTCCGGGTCCTCCCGGTTCCGGGGCGCAGGCTCGGGGTGCTGGCCCTGCCCGCCCGAAACGCCCGCCTGAGATTCGGGCAGACGCGGGAGCGGATGGTGCGGACCCCGCTCGGGGACGGGCGG
>NW_025960574.1:0-26603 GCF_023159225.1 Perognathus longimembris pacificus
GGGGTAGGCAGCTGTATATCAGGGAGTATCCCTTCTGCGAAAAAAAACAGCTGGAGCTTGTTAAGGTAATTACACAGGGGAAAGGATAATGTACTGGGAACTCCTCAGAAGAATCTGATTTGTGGTGAAGCGAGAAAGATAAAAGCTCATTTTGGAACGACATGAACATGCTGCGTAGGTAGCTGTTTATCAGTAAATATCTCCACTGAGATTAAGAAAAGCAGTAGCTTAATAAATTAAGTACGTCCTGTTATGGTTACTGTACTGGTAACTCCCCAAAAGAATCTGGATTGTGGTGAGGGAACAGAGAAAAAAGCTCATTTAGGACCTGCACTTACGAAGGGGGTAGGCAGCTGTATATCAGGGTGTAAACCTTCTGAGAATAAAAACCGCTGGAGTTTGTTAAGGTAATTACACAGGGGAAGGGATAATGTACTGGGAACTCCTCAGAAGAATCTGATTTGTGGTGAGTGGAGAGAGATAAAAGCTCATTTAGGAACGACATGAACATGCTGCATAGGTAGCTGTTTATCAGTAAATATCTCCACTGAGATTAAGAAAAGCAGTAGCTTAATAAATTAAGTACTTCCTGTTGTGGTTACTATACTGGTAACTCCCCAAAAGAATCTGGATTGTAGTGAGGGAACAGAGAAAAAAGCTCATTTAGGACCTGCACTTACGAAGGGGGTAGGCAGCTGTATATCAGGGAGTAAACCTTCTGAGAATAAAAACAGCTGGAGCTTGTTAAGGTAATTACACATGGGAAAGGATAATGTACTGGGAACTCCTCAGAAGAATCTGATTTTTACTTAGGGGAGAGAGATAATAGCTCATTTAGGAACGACATGAACATGCTGCGTAGGTAGCTGTTTATCAGTAATATCTCCACTGAGATTAAGAAAAGCAGTAGCTTAATAAATTAAGTACTTCCTGTATGGTTACTGTACTGGTAACTCCCCAAAAGAATCTGGATTGTGGTGAGGGAACAGAGAAAAAAGCTCATTTAGGACCTGCACTTACGAAGGGGGTAGGCAGCTGTATATCAGGGAGTATCCCTTCTGAGAATAAAAACAGCTGGATCTTGTTAGGTAATTACACAGGGGAAAGGATAATGTACTGGGAACTCCTCAGAAGAATCTGATTTGTGGTGAGGGGAGAGAGATAAAAGCTCATTTAAGAACGACCTGAACAAGCTGCATAGGTAGCTGTTTATCAGTAAATATCTCCACTGAGATTAAGAAAAGCAGTAGCTTAATAAATTAAGTACTTCCTGCTATGGTTACTGTACTGGTAATTCCCCAAAAGAATCTGGAATGTGGTGAGGGAACAGAGAAAAAAGCTCATTTAGGACCTGCACTTACGAAGGGGGTAGGCAGCTGTATATCAGGGAGTAAACCTTCTGATAATAAAAACAGCTGGAGGTTGTTAAGGTAATTACACAGGGGAAAGGATAGTGTACTGGGAACTCCTCAGAAGAATCTGATTTGTGGTGAGGGGAGAGAGATAAAAGCTCATTTAGGAACGACATGAACATGCTGCGTAGGTAGCTGTTTATCAGTAAATATCTCCACTGAGATTAAGAAAAGCAGTTGCTTAATAAATTAAGTACTTCCTGGTATGGTTACTGTACTGGTAACTCCCCAAAAGAACCTGGATTGTGGTGAGGGAACGGAGAAAAAAGCTCATTTAGGACCTGACCTTACGAAGGGGGTAGGCAGCTGTATATCAGGGAGTATCCCTTCTGAGAATAAAAACAGCTGGAGCTTGTAAAGGTAATTACACAGTGGAAAGGATAAAGTACTGGGAACTCCTCAGAAGAGTCTGATTTGTGGTGAGGGGAGAGAGAAAAAAGCTCATTTAAGAACGACATGAATATGCTGCATAGGTAGCTGTTTATCAGTAAATATCTCCACTGAGATTAAGAAAAAGCAGTAGCTTAATAAATTAAGTGCTTCCTGGTATGGTTACTGTACCGGTAACTCCCCAAAAGAATCTGGAATGTGGTGAGGGAACAGAGAAAAAAGCTCCTTTAGGACCTGCACTTACGAAGGGGGTAGGCAGCTGTATATCAGGGAGTAAACCTTCTGAGAATAAAAACAGCTGGAGCTTGTTACGGTAATTACACAGGGGAAAGGATAATGTACTGGGAACTCCTCAGAAGAATCTGATTTGTGGTGAGCGGAGAGAGATTAAAGCTCATTTAGGAACGACATGAATGCTAATTTAGGAACGACATGAACATGCTGCATAGGTAGCTGTTTATCAGTAAATATCTCCACTGAGATTAAGAAAAGCAGTAGCTTAATAAATTAAGTACTTCCTGTTGTGGTTACTGTACTGGTAACTCCCCAAAAGAATCTGGATTGTGGTGAGGGAACAGAGAATAAAGCTCATTTAGGACCTGCACTTACGAAGGGGGTAGGCAGCTGTATATCAGGGAGTATCCCTTCTGCGAAAAAAAACAGCTGGAGCTTGTTAAGGTAATTACACAGGGGAAAGGATAATGTACTGGGAACTCCTCAGAAGAATCTGATTTGTGGTGAAGCGAGAAAGATAAAAGCTCATTTTGGAACGACATGAACATGCTGCGTAGGTAGCTGTTTATCAGTAAATATCTCCACTGAGATTAAGAAAAGCAGTAGCTTAATAAATTAAGTACGTCCTGTTATGGTTACTGTACTGGTAACTCCCCAAAAGAATCTGGATTGTGGTGAGGGAACAGAGAAAAAAGCTCATTTAGGACCTGCACTTACGAAGGGGGTAGGCAGCTGTATATCAGGGTGTAAACCTTCTGAGAATAAAAACCGCTGGAGTTTGTTAAGGTAATTACACAGGGGAAGGGATAATGTACTGGGAACTCCTCAGAAGAATCTGATTTGTGGTGAGTGGAGAGAGATAAAAGCTCATTTAGGAACGACATGAACATGCTGCATAGGTAGCTGTTTATCAGTAAATATCTCCACTGAGATTAAGAAAAGCAGTAGCTTAATAAATTAAGTACTTCCTGTTGTGGTTACTATACTGGTAACTCCCCAAAAGAATCTGGATTGTAGTGAGGGAACAGAGAAAAAAGCTCATTTAGGACCTGCACTTACGAAGGGGGTAGGCAGCTGTATATCAGGGAGTAAACCTTCTGAGAATAAAAACAGCTGGAGCTTGTTAAGGTAATTACACATGGGAAAGGATAATGTACTGGGAACTCCTCAGAAGAATCTGATTTTTGCTTAGGGGAGAGAGATAATAGCTCATTTAGGAACGACATGAACATGCTGCGTAGGTAGCTGTTTATCAGTAAATATCTCCACTGAGATTAAGAAAAGCAGTAGCTTAATAAATTAAGTACTTCCTGTATGGTTACTGTACTGGTAACTCCCCAAAAGAATCTGGATTGTGGTGAGGGAACAGAGAAAAAAGCTCATTTAGGACCTGCACTTACGAAGGGGGTAGGCAGCTGTATATCAGGGAGTATCCCTTCTGAGAATAAAAACAGCTGGATCTTGTTAAGGTAATTACACAGGGGAAAGGATAATGTACTGGGAACTCCTCAGAAGAATCTGATTTGTGGTGAGGGGAGAGAGATAAAAGCTCATTTAAGAACGACCTGAACAAGCTGCATAGGTAGCTGTTTATCAGTAAATATCTCCACTGAGATTAAGAAAAGCAGTAGCTTAATAAATTAAGTACTTCCTGCTATGGTTACTGTACTGGTAATTCCCCAAAAGAATCTGGAATGTGGTGAGGGAACAGAGAAAAAAGCTCATTTAGGACCTGCACTTACGAAGGGGGTAGGCAGCTGTATATCAGGGAGTAAACCTTCTGATAATAAAAACAGCTGGAGGTTGTTAAGGTAATTACACAGGGGAAAGGATAGTGTACTGGAACTCCTCAGAAGAATCTGATTTGTGGTGAGGGGAGAGAGATAAAAGCTCATTTAGGAACGACATGAACATGCTGCGTAGGTAGCTGTTTATCAGTAAATATCTCCACTGAGATTAAGAAAAGCAGTTGCTTAATAAATTAAGTACTTCCTGGTATGGTTACTGTACTGGTAACTCCCCCAAAAGAACCTGGATTGTGGTGAGGGAACAGAGAAAAAAGCTCATTTAGGACCTGACCTTACGAAGGGGGTAGGCAGCTGTATATCAGGGAGTATCCCTTCTGAGAATAAAAACAGCTGGACCTTGTTAAGGTAATTACACAGGGGAAAGGATAAAGTACTGGGAACTCCTCAGAAGAGTCTGATTTGTGGTGAGGGGAGAGAGAAAAAAGCTCATTTAAGAACGACATGAATATGCTGCATAGGTAGCTGTTTATCAGTAAATATCTCCACTGAGATTAAGAAAAGCAGTAGCTTAATAAATTAAGTACTTCCTGGTATGGTTACTGTACCGGTAACTCCCCAAAAGAATCTGGATTGTGGTGAGGGAACAGAGAAAAAAGCTCATTTAGGACCTGCACTTACGAAGGGGGTAGGCAGCTGTATATCAGGGAGTAAACCTTCTGAGAATAAAAACAGCTGGAGCTTGTTACGGTAATTACACAGGGGAAAGGATAATGTACTGGGAACTCCTCAGAAGAATCTGATTTGTGGTGAGGGGAGAGAGATAAAAGCTCATTTAGGAACGACATGAATGCTCATTTAGGAACGACATGAACATGCTGCATAGGTAGCTGTTTATCAGTAAATATCTCCACTCAGATTAAGAAAAGCAGTAGCTTAATAAATTAAGTACTTCCTGTTGTGGTTACTATACTGGTAACTCCCCAAAAGAATCTGGATTGGTGGTGAGGGAACAGAGAAAAAAGCTCATTTAGGACCTGCACTTACGAAGGGGGTAGGCAGCTGTATATCAGGGAGTAAACCTTCTGAGAATAAAAACAGCTGGAGCTTGTTAAGGTAATTACACATGGGAAAGGATAATGTACTGGGAACTCCTCAGAAGAATCTGATTTTTGCTTAGGGGAGAGAGATAATAGCTCATTTAGGAACGACATGAACATGCTGTGTAGGGAGCTGTTTATCAGTAAATTTTTCCACTGAGATTAAGAAAAGCAGTAGCTTAATAAATTAAGTATTTCCTGGTATGGTTACTGTACTGGTAACTCCCTAAAAGAACCTGGATTGTGGTGAGGGAACAGAGAAAAAAGCTCATTTAGGACCTGCCCTTACGAAGGGGGTAGGCAGCTGTATATAAGGGAGTATACTTTCTGGGAATAAAAACAGCTGGAGCTTGTTAAGGTAATTACACAGGGGAAAGGATAATGTACTGGAACTCCTCAGAAGAATCTGATTTGTGGTGAGGGGAGAGAGATAAAAGCTCATTTAGGAACGACATGAACATGCTGCGTACGTAGCTGTTTATCAGTAAATATCTCCACTGAGATTAAGAAAAGCAGTAGCTTAATAAATTAAGTACTTGCTGGTATGGTTACTGTACTGGTAACTCCCCAAAAGAATCTGGATTGTGGTGAGGGAACAGAGAAAAAAGCTCATTTAGGACCTGCACTTACGAAGGGGGTAGGCAGCTGTATATCAGGGAGTATCCCTTTTGAGAATAAAAACAGCTGGAGGTTGTTAAGGTAATTACACAGGGGAAAGGATAATGTACTGGGAACTCCTCAGAAGAATCTGATTTGTGGTGAGGGGAGAGAGATAAAAGCTCATTTATGAACGATATGAAAATGCTTCATAGGTAGCTGTTTATCAGTAAATATCTCCACTGAAATTAAGAAAAGCAGGAGCTTAATAAATTAAGTACTTCCTGGTATGGTTACTGTACTGGTAACTCCCCAAAAGAATCTGGATTGTGGTGAGGGAACAGAGAATAAAGCTCATTTATGACCTGCACTTACGAAGGGGGTAGGCAGACTGGCCCAAAAAATCCCAATTTCCACCCCCCCAAAAAAACAACAACAACAAACAAACAAACAAAACATGAATAAAATATTCATTTAAAGAAAGAAACAGCCCAGATGCCTTTCAATGGAATTGGATCAAGAATATGTGATATTTGAATATATATATATATATATATATGTATGTATTTACTCATGCATTAGGAAGAATATTACACCATGTGCAAAGAAATGGATGGACATGGAAAACATTATGTTGAGTGAAGTAAGGTTCAGAAAGACAAAGGACATATGTTTTCTCTCATGTGGAAGTTAAATCTAAATTATAAATATGTAAATAAATGTACAGGGACACATACACACACATATACACAAAACTGAATTTACTAAACTATGGTTCTCTGCAGGAAAGAATTCTAATGGCATAAAGCCTTTAAACAACTAATTTAAAGTTCATAAATGATTGCCAGGAATCTGGAACCTGGTGTCTGGGAGGTGAGGTGAAGGGGAGGGGTACAGACAAATCAAGACAGGAAAGGTAGGTGATTGCAGCTGTAAGATAAAATGTACATTGTCATGGGTGGTTATGTGCCACCTTATAAAAATGTACATATGTGAAAATGGAACTAGAAAGGATGAGGGGAGGACTGGGGTTGGGAGGGATGTTGGAAACGAAGGAAGGGGTGACATTTGATTGAGATGCATCGTACTCATAAACTGGCATGTTAATTGAAACCTCTTTGTACAACTACTTAAAAGCAAGAGAGACAGTCAGGTGCTGGTGGCTTATGCCTGTCATCCTAGCTACTCAGGAGACTGAGATCTGAGGATCAGGGGTTCGAAGCCAGTCCAGGCAGGAAAGTCTGTGAGACTCTTACCTCCAATTAATCACAGAAAAAGCCAGAAGTGGTGTTGTGTCTCAAGTGGTAGAGTGCTAGCCTTGAGCACAAAGGAGCTCAAGGACAGTGCTCAGGCCCAAAGTTCAAGCCTCAGGCCTGGCAAAAACAAAACAAAACAAACAGAAAACCTATTGAGGTGGATTTCACAAGGCATCAACAAGAGACTTAACAGTGGGATGGAAGAGTGTGTCACAATCTCTATCCTGTTCTGTAGCTGCTTTGAGTCTACCCATCACTCACATACTTCCTGAAAACATCCCACAGGATCATGGAATGATCAGGAAGAGATGAATTTATTATATTAACTGCTCCACCCCCAAGTCAGTTTCACATAACATCAAGCTTTTTTCTTTTTACCATGTGGAAAGCACTACCTCTGGGAAATGAAGAAGCTAGGCTTGAGCTGGAGCAGCGAGAAACAGCTACCTGTTAAGCAAAACTGCTTGACATGAGTCACACTGGACACTAACTATAGGCCTATATATTAGAAACAAACATTTGATCATTTTTTTCATCTTGCTCCCAATCAGCTTTTGTTTGTTTATTTTTGTGCTGATTCTGGAGCTTAAATTCAGGGCCTGGGTACTGTTCCTGAATTTTTTTCCAAAGGCTGATGCCATAGCTACACTTCCAGATTTGGGGTGGTCAATTGATCATGGACCTTCCAATCTAGGCTGCCTTAGAACTGAGAACCTTAGCGCTCAGCCTCCTGAGTCACTAGATTATAGGTGTGAGCCACTAGTACCTGGCTGAAATTCATCATGTGGATGAACACAATGAACAGTAAGAAACATGTCCTTGTGAGACCAAGATGTTGAATGTACAACCAGGTGTAAGCCACAGTCAGCTCTTGGAATGGAATATTGTTCCATCCTTTCCACACAGATTACAGACTCCTTTTGAAGTGCCAGACTTTGAAGTCAGGCCCCACTTTACCACGTGAACCCCACCTTACCCCGTGAACCTGAGATAAGCAGGCCCTGTGAGCAGACCCAGGACAAGCCCATTAGGGCCCAGTCGGTCTAGAACTCTAAGCGCTGGGAATGCTTAACTCTGACCACCCCTAGAATGCCTCGAACCCTGAGCCAATCAGATTTGTACCTGTGTCCTAATCTTGCTTGCTTGAACAGCGGATTGTTGTAACTTTGTTTTTTGCCTTTATAAGCCCTGTGGAATTGTAGTTCGGGGCTTCCTCCTAACCTCTGCTGTGTCGGTGGGTAGGACGTGGCCCATGTTGCAGCTCGCTTAAATAAAGCCTTGCCTTGCTTTTGCATTTCGGAACGTCTGAGTCTCAGTGGCCTTCTTGGAGGTCGTTTCGCGACTTGGCACAACATTTTTAGAAAGGTTATGTAATTTCTTTGAAGTATAGCTTACAGGAATTCAATGAACAGAAAGACATATGTTTTTGTCAAATCAAAACATCGGAAGCCACTTTATTTACTTATTGTGCCAGTACTGGGACCTGAACTCAAGGCCTCACCTTCTTGCTTGGCTTTTTTGTTGTTGTTGTTCAAAACTGGCACTCTTAACACTTGAGTTACACTTCTACTTCTGGCTTTTTGCTGGCTAGTTGGAGAGAATAAATCATAGTACTACAATATAAAAGGGGCAGGGGAAATACATAATTTTGGTACTACTGAATAACGTGATATTTTCTGTTTGTATGAAGGTTTTGATTCAGAATGAAATATTTGCTTTTGGCTTCTCCAAAGTAGAACAGACAAGTTACTGTAAGCATTTGTTTTCAAACCTGATGGAAAGATGGATCAGCATCAGATGTGTTCACTGCTATAATGGTCTGGTCACTGATCTGACTGAAATGCACCCAGGAAGAATTGAATGACGGCCTGGTCTCAAGAGGCAAGCCTCATCTCTTCTTCCTTCTGTTTCTTCTTTGTCAGTTTTGTGCCAGTTCTAGGCTTGAACTCAGGGCTTAAGCACTATCCCTGAGCTCTTTTGCTTAAGGCTAGAGCTTTACCACTTCCACTTCTACATCTCCACTTCCAGCTTTTTGTGGTTGATTAGAGATGAGATTCTCATCGACTTTTCTGCCTGGAGTGGCTTCCAACCATGATCCTTAAATCTCAGTGTCCTGAGTTGCTGGGATTACAGGTGTGAGCCCACAGTGCTTCTTAAACATTTGATGACCCTTGGTCATAAGCTTCATTTTCTCCTTGAAACCAAAAACTGCAGCTTACACTTAACAACACTGGTGAACACTCCTTTCCAGTGCTCCCTACAGTGACACATGCATGATGGTGCAGTCTTGGCAATTTTAAGACCTACAGAGAAGATTGTGTGTGAGTGTGCACACGCACATGCACGTGTGCTGCATGTACTCATGCTGTTCCTGGGACTTGAACTCACGGCCTGGGTACTGTCTGTGAGCGTTTGTGCGCAAGGCTAGTGCTCTGCCACTTGAACAAAGCTGCGTGCAGTTGGCTTTTGCCTTTAGTCCCAGCTTTTCAGGAGGCTGGGATCAGAGGATCATGGTTCGAAGCCGGCCCAGGCCAGGCAGAAAAGTCCATGAGATTCTTATCTCCAGTCAACCACACAAATCTGCAAGTAGAGCTGCAGCCTTGAGCACAAACACTCAGGGCCAGCACCCAAGACGCTCACGGACTTGGCTGCCCGGGCTGGCCTTGCCCCGCAATTCTCAGAGCTCAGCCTCCTGAGTAGCTGGGACGGCGGGCGGGAGCCACCGGCGGCTGCTTCACTCATTGTAAACCAAAGTTACTCAAAGGGCACGGCCCGACTTCCCTCCACGGCCGGGCGCTGGGAGCTGCGGCGGGCGCCGGGCCTACCCATCGGCGATATCGCGAGATTTCACACGAGAGGCCGGAGAGGCGGGAATCGGCGGTGGGGAAATCGCTGAGTCACCGCGGGCTTCCTGGGCCGGTGCCAGGGCTGCGCGTGGCGGTCGCCGGGAGAGGCGGGAGAGGCGCTGGGCCCGGCCCGCGGGGCGAGGCGCGGGCGGGAGGAAAGGTAAACAGTCACGCCGCCCTCCCCGCTTCCCTCCGGCGGGGTGACCCGGGCTCCCTCCCGGCCCCTCCCCGTCCTGGAGGTGGGGGCGTCGGGACGCCGGGCGCCGCCCAGCTCCCGCCGCAGTGCGGGGCCGGGGCCGCCGAGGCCCGGGCGGCGCGGCCTTCCGCCTCGGGCGGAGACCTGAGGGGAGCCCCGCAATTCTCAGAGCTCAGCCTCCTGAGTAGCTGGGACGGCGGGCGGGAGCCACCGGCGGCTGCTTCACTCATTGTAAACCAAAGTTACTCAAAGGGCACGGCCCGACTTCCCTCCACGGCTGGGCGCTGGGAGCTGCGGCGGGCGCCGGGCCTACCCATCGGCGATATCGCGAGATATCACACGAGAGGCCGGAGAGGCGGGAATCGGCGGTGGGGAAATCGCTGAGTCACCGCGGGCTTCCTGGGCCGGGGCCAGGGCTGCGCGTGGCGGTCGCCGGGAGAGGCGCTGGGCCCGGCCCGCGGGGCGAGGCGCGGGCGGGAGGAAAGGTAAACAGTCACGCCGCCCTCCCCGCTTCCCTCCGGCGGGGTGACCCGGGCTCCCTCCCGGCCCCTCCCCGTCCTGGAGGCGGGGGCGTCGGGACGCCGGGCGCCGCCCAGCTCCCGCCGCAGTGCGGGGCCGGGGCCGCCGAGGCCCGGGCGGCGCGGCCTTCCGCCTCGGGCGGAGACCTGAGGGGAGTGCCCCGCGCCCGGCCCTCCGGGCCTGCGGTCCCGGGTCGCCCGCGGTCGCCCCGTAGCCGGCGGGGGGCCGAGGGCGGAGCGGGGCCGAGGGAAAGCCGGGCCCCGGAGGGCGCCGTGGAGGCCGCGGCCAGGTCCTTCCGGGAGGGTCGCCGGCGGGGGCCCCAGGCCGGTCCCGGCTCTGCGACTAAGGAGAAGTGGACCAGATTTGGGAGAGAGAGACTGAGTAGAGAAAGCAGAAATAGGAGCAGCCTTTATTTTCTTTCATACTGCGTTTTCTCCAAAGAGCATTTTGTGCAAATCTGTCCAGGTCCCACTTTATAAGAAGCATCCTAGTTATACTAGAGACCCTACTGTCAGAATGCGGTCCTTTTCACAACACATGCTCAGGGATGTCAAGCACTCAAGAGCCGACTATTAGTGGGGTCTGTGGACACGGGTTTTCAGTTCTGGAAACTGGGCTAACGTGTCATTAACTTTCAGATTATGCATCATCGATTCGTGGCATGTCAGGTGTGGCAGTTCTTGGCTTTGCATGGTCAGATCTTGCTGTCATTTTCCTTGAATTAGGGGGTCTGCAGGTTGGCAAGTCTCTGTTCTATGTAACAAGTTACTCTGTTAAGGACTGAAGTCCAAAGGTGATTGCTTATCAATATCCACATCATCATTCTCTGCCATTAGAATTTTTAACTCCCTGCCTAAATTTACATCATATACAATTGCTATTTTGACATTGTTGTTGGTGCCTATGTTTTTCTAACATTAGTTAGCTAATGGTAGTGAAGCTTAGGACCTGTTGCTCACTAGGTAAGTATTTTACACTGGAGACATTCCCTCATGTTTTCCAGATAGTGTTGTGTTTTTGCCTGAGACAGCCTTGGTCCATGATATGTCCACATCCACCTCTTAAGCAGCCTAGAATACAGATGTAAAGTATAATTCTTGCTAGGAATCTTTGTCTTCTTTCTGCTTTGGAAGTACTGGAGTTTGATCTAAGGCTTGTGCTTCCTAGACAGGTAATCTGCTGAGTCTGGTTATGCACTGTTCTTTTCTTGTGATAAAGTCTTAATGTTTGCTTAAGAGAGAAGGAAACAGTGTGGGCCATGTGGCATTCCCATTCTCGTCCTTGGCAAAATAAGAACATCTGAAACCTAATATGTATTAAAATTGGAAATATTTTGATAGCTAACATGATGTCAAACTAGGAAATTCTACACCTGAAGTTTGGTTTATGCCTAGAATTTTTTAAAATATCAAGTAAACCAGAAGGATTGCATTTGTATAGTAATCTACTCTATAAAATTGTAAATGTTATGTAAAAGATCCTGAATATCTGTATGTGAATTGAACCTAAAACATACATGTGTTTGGCATTTCGGCAGTTAGACTAATCAGAATACCAACTAATACATAAGGCAGATATTTCAAAATTGAGAAATACTCAAAGCCCAAACCCTCCTGGTCTGTGGCTTTTTTTGAGAAGTTACTGTCTCAGCCTTTTCCCTACAAAAGGCTGTGCCAGCTTTTAAACTCCTTGTTATTCACTTTTCAGGAAGGCTAGAATTAGTGAGAACAAAGTGGGACAGTGGTCATTTCATTTTCTTCAGCTCTGGGCCAGATGTTTGTCCTGGTGTCAGTCAGTAGAGGCATAGACCTGGTTTTATGGCCACAGAATGTAGAAGATAATTTGGCAGACTGAATTTTCTCTGCTGTTTCCAGACCAATGGCATTGGCCCTGGATTGATCTCTCTGAAGGGAGGAAGAAAATGCAGTTGTTCACACTTAGCCTGAGAAGTTAACTAAGTGCCTGCATGTTTCCCCAGCATTTTTTTCCCAACAGATTCATCAGGATGAGTATGTGTGGCCCACCAAGCCTCCTGGAGCTGGCTGTACAGAGCCTGCTGAAGGATGATGCTTTGGTCATTGCTGCTCTGGAAGAGCTGCCTGTAGAGCTCTTCCCACCTCTGTTCATGGCAGCCTATACTGGGAGACACAATGAGAGTGTGAAGAGGATTGTGCAGGCCTGGCCCTTTGCCTACCTCCCTCTGGGGTCCCTGCTGAAGGAAGGGCAACCACACCAGGAGAACTTCCAAGCTGTGCTCAGTGGGCTCGATGCCCTGCTTGCTGAAGACATTTGCCCTAGGTGAGGAAGACCCAATAGCCTGAAGTCCTGGGAGCCTCACATGACACAGCTGGGATCAGAGGCCTTTAGAGTGGACACTTGGGTGGTGCTAGAAACAATTGTTGGTATCTCCTTTAGGATGAACCACCATATAATGCACTATTGACTGAAGGAACATGTCTGCATTCCTTCCCAGTGTCACTTAAAGGTATGGGAAGTAGATTCTAGGGTTCAATCTCAGTGGTAGAATACTTGCCTTGCACTTCTGAGGTCCTATGATCAGTACTCAGTAATACAAAGTTAAACATATTGGGTAGAAGAACAGATAGATAACAGATGCTAAACAGACAGTCAGATAACAGAATAACCTTAAGAGAGAAGAAATCAGAGGAAAAAGCAAGATCCTAGGAGAAAAGGGGACCACAGCTAATACCTGGGTTTTAGAGTTCATGTTTATATTTGACCTTTACCTTCATTCTGAGACCCTTCCCTTTACCTTCCATTAATCATCTGTTTTATCCACAGGCAGGGGAAACTGCAAGTACTGGATCTATGTCAGAAAACTATATGGTCTGGTAGCAGGGATGGCATGTGCTCACTGTCCCAGGCCATCCTGCCATTGATGAAGGTAAAGGTGGATGGATCCAGTATGGGAGCAAAAGAGCCCAGGGCTCCCCTGAAGGTGTTCATAGATCTCTACCTCAGTATTGGCAGCCACGATGAATGGCTCACTTCTCTGATTGAAAAGGCCAAGCAGTGGAAAGGTTTACTACACTTATACTGTAACAAGCTGAGTATTTTTGCACTGTCCGTACAAAATATGAAGGTATTGAAAATGGTGAGGCTGTATTCTGTCCAGGATTTGGAACTGGTCTGTAACTGGAAATTATCAGTCCTGGGGAAGCTCCTTTCTCTTCTACCATACATGGGTAAATTGCACAGACTCTTCCTGTCTCAGACACAGATGTCCCAGTGTAGTTCTTGGGAGGAGGAGGAGCAGTTTGTGGAGACGTTCAGCTCTCAGTTGCTCAGTCTACATCACCTCCAGGAGCTTCATTTGGAATCCATCAGCTCTCTTGAAGGCTCCTTGTGCAGTTTGCTCAGGTGAGGGTTATTACATTTGCTCTGCAGAATAGGACAGGTCTGTATTCATTTCAGGATGGATAAAGCATCTTTGCTCTGTGACAGCCATAATCATGTGTCCCTGTATGTCAACATTTGTCTTGTTCCCAAGTATGGTATCTATCCAAACAGTTTAGAGGTAGTCTTTATCCCTCTTTGGATCAGAATAGTACAATTGCATATACTGGGTACAATCATCTCAAGTTATATAGAACAACTATTTATTTTGGCTCACAGATCTAGTTGAGGTCCAGTGGAAAATATCCAGTGAATGCCACTGTTTTGGTTTATATGCAGAGACTATGTGCTCAAGCAATGTCAGGACCCTGGGTGTGGTAGTTTATACCTGTAATTCGAGCATTCGAGAGGCTTGGCAGGAGAATTTTGTCTTTGAGATAAGCCTATGCTACATAGTAAAACTCTGTCTAGAAATTTAAAAAGAGAACAACACACATAAGAACACAGAGTGAGACATAGAATTAGATAAGCCAGATTTTATAAAGGATTTATACTTTAGACAGCCCACTGATATATTGATCCATTGATTGTAACAGTACATCCTTAACTCTCTCTTAAGAGTTCTACTTAATTCCTTTTATTTTATCATAATGGAGACTCAATTTCAAAATGGATTTGTACTTAATGTGAGGGAGTATATATGAAGTATATGATTCTAGAAATAAAGGATAGGTGGTTAAGAGATAATAAAAAAGTCTGGGGGCTGGGGATATGGCCTAGTGGCAAGAGTGCTTGCCTCGTATACTTGAAGCCCTGGTTCGATTCCCCAGCACCACATATACAGAAAATGGCCAGAAGTGGCGCTGTGACTCAAGTGGCAGAGCGCTAGCCTTGAGAAAAAGTAGCCAGGGACAGTGCTCAGGCCCTGAGTCCAAGTCCCAGGACTGGCAAAAAAAAAAAAAAAAGTCTGAAGTTGATCCCTGTGTCTGGCAGACATTTTGGAGGCTGTTTGCCTTCTAGGTTTGTACTTTATGAAGGGTATTTTAGTAGCCTCATACTAGGTAATATAGGTGACTTAATTAACACAGTTGCTGGAAGAAAGCCTGATTTGGGTTTGTTATTGCTGCTACTGCTGCTGCTTCCTCTTCTCTTCTTTGTGCTTATCTGCTGCTGCTTTGTCTTCTTACGCTGCTTCTGCTTTGTCTTCTTACGCTGCTTCTGCTTTGTCTTCTTACGCTGCTTCTGCTTCTTTTTTGCTTTAAGAAATTAATTCCCCCCCCCCCCAGGTTATTAATTGAGGGGATTTATATTTGTGTCTCTGGAACTAAAATAATCTAATGTCCTTCTCTTCTTGATACCTAGGGTCAGGTTCTTTTCTGAGTAATCTTCGTGGTCCTCTTATTTAACCATCACAACAACTAATCTGTATGCTTTGCTCTACTCAGTAGATAAGGAAAGGGAATATGTGAGGTCTTATTTACTTGACCCAGTTCCAGAACAAGGTTAACAAATGTAGAAAGGACTTCATGTAAATTGGCCTTGTTGGAAGACCTCTTTACAGTATGACAGCCTCAAGGTTGGGCATCAGGAAAACTTTGGGGTTTTTCTTTGCTGCATTGGCTGTATTGAGTTATGAGTTCTCCCCACTGGCTGCTACTCATCACCACCAGTCCCCAGCACTGACTGTTCTCTCTGTCCACAGGTGCCTGAGGAGCCCCTTGAAGATCCTCTCTCTCACCAATTGTCTGCTTCTAGAATCAGACTTGATGAATTTGTCTAAGTGCCCCAATACAAGACAGCTAAGGGGACTGTGTCTAAATAGGGTTATCCTGATGGACATAAGTTCTGAGACCCTGGAAGCACTGCTAGAGAATGTATCGAGTACCCTCCAGGTCCTGAGCCTAGAGGAATGTGGGATCATGAACCTCCAACTCACTGCCATTCTGCCTGCCCTGAGACACTGTTCCCAGCTCACAACCTTTAGCTTTTCTGGGAACCCCATCTCCATAAATGTGCTGTTGCGAGTCGTTCGCCACACCATTGGACTGACCAACTTAAGGCGTGTGCGGTACCCTGCACCACTGGAATTTTATGAGCATGTTGGAGATGGGTTGCTTGCTACCCTACAAGCCAAGCTGATGCAGATGCTACAAGAGTTGGGGCGGTCAGACATGGGGTGGCTCAGTGGCAAACCCTGTCCTCATCGTGAGTGGCCCTTCAGTGACCTGTGGCCCATGCCCTGGTAGCATCTACACAGGTAAGTAGCCCTATCCACAGCTTTGGTCTGGACATGTGGACACCGAAGCGTACAAATCACAGAAGCCACAGTTACAAAGGACTGCTCATGGTAAGCAGGAAAAGGAAAGATGATCAGGGATGCGAGTTAGACATTGACTTGGGGCAGTTTGGTCATTGTCAAAAATATCCTAAGGCATTACAAATGAGAATTTGAAATTTTACATGGGTAGGGTGATGTATAAGAATTGTCCCGGGGCTGGGGATATAGCCTAGTGGCAAGAGTGCCTGCCTCGGATACACGAGGCCCTAGGTTCGATTCCCCAGACCACATATACAGAAAAAACGGCCAGAAGCGGCGCTGTGGCTCAAGTGGCAGAGTGCTAGCCTTGAGCGGGAAGAAGCCAGGGACAGTGCTCAGGCCCTGAGTCCAAGGCCCAGGACTGGCAAAAAAAAAAAAAAAGAAAAAAAAAAAGAATTGTCCCTACATTGATGAATGTAAAGAGACAGCCATAATTAAAGAAACCTTAGTATAAATGATTTGTTATGCTGTGTGATATATGAACCTGTTTCGGTAACTTAAAAGTCAGATATTATTTAAAGTTGAGAGTTGGCAAAAAAAATTTGCTGAGAAATGATTAGTGGGAACATTTTTTTTTTTTTTTTTTGGCCAGTCCTGGGGCTTGGACTCAGGGCCTGAGCACTGTCCCTGGCTTCTTTTTGCTCAAGGCTAGCACTCTGCCACTTGAGCCACAGCGCCACTTCTGGCCATTTTCTGTATATGTGGTGCTGGGGAATCGAACCCAGGGCCTCATGTATACGAGGCAAGCACTCTTGCCACTAGGCCATATCCCCAGCCCGGGAACATTTATTAGGACACTATTAAAAGGAAAATGATGGGCAATGAGGCCAAGAGCATATTGCTGCTATTGCTACTGCTGCTTCTGATCTGGTGAAGGTGCCAATGTGGGGTTGGCAACAGGCTTTTATAGGGTTACTAGGCTCTTTCCTGTTTTTAATCTCTTTGGGGGAGTCTTGCTTATTGGTCCTTTTTTTCCCCCCTCAGGGAATAGTTTGAATTCTCACCAGATTGGCTCTTCTGCATCTTATGGGAGCTATTTCATGTGCTTGTGTTGCCTCCATATTCCACCTTGGTCCTGGGTATCTGACTGTTTGCTATGTCTCCTTTAAGGGGAGACAGTCTTTCACATACCCTCTTCCTGTAGAGAAGAATGAATCCAATCTTGGATTCAGTGCCATGATGATATATTGGATTTGCTTGGAGCTGGTAGGGTTGTAGATATGTCCTAACCTACCTATTTATTATCCTAGCACATGAATATGGAGCAATCCACCGAGCCATGTCATGGTCTAATTGATTTTCGAATAGAATTACATGGCATCATGATTCATGGAGCTAAGAGGCACTGAAGGGTCAGAAAGTGTGGATGGTATCCATGCTGTACCCTGGTCACTAAACCTCCAGCCTAGTGCATGCAGAAAGAACTCTGGGTAGGAAGTCAATAAAGTGAGTTCTAGTGTCAAAAAGGAATAAAGTAGATGGGATGTCAATCCCCTGAAGAAGTGAGGCCAGGATCCCCATTTTCCCTTGAGATTCATCCAAGACTAGATAGGTTAATTTATGAGTGTTGCCTTGAGGTTGTCCTGAAATTTAGCTCCAAGGCAGCAGTCTTTTCTAAGCCTGGCATAGGTTTCCTGTGGGTGGCAGTAGCCATATCTAAAACTCTTCCATTTCTCATACTTCAAGAGTTGATAGGTTTTGTATACCAGTGAGTATTTCAGAGTACAAAGCAAATGCCATACATGTATATATTTGTTTGTTTTGGCTAGTCCTGGGGTTTGGACTCAGGGCTTGAGCACTGACCCTGGCCCTGGCTTCTTTTTACTCAAGGATAGCACTCAACCTCTTGAGCCACAGTGCTACTTCTGGCTTTTTGTATGTATGCGGTGCTGAGAACTCGAACCCAGGGCTGTAACCTCTCTGTATGTCATCTTGAGAATAAAATTAAAAATTTAAAAACACACCAAAACAGCACCAAGAGATCACTTGATTAAATTTACTAGGTTTACTAGAGAGACAAAATGTCTTTCTCAACCAGGTCTTTTGCCAGCAGCCCTGAATGTCTGGGGAGAGTAAAATACTTTTCCTTTGTGTCACCAGGCAAGATGGTCACATCAGTACAGAGGCAGAGTTACCTAGGTGACCCGCACACCTGGAGGCGGCTGCCTCCCCCGCCCCTGAGGTCACATCCGGGCCTCACCTCCCCATCCCACCCCCCTACAGAAGGCCTCGCCCGGGGGCGGCTGCTCTCTGTGAGCGTGGGCGCGGGTCAGCGGGACGAGCTCTCCTCTCCTGCCCGAGACCGCGTGGCGTCCTCCTTTCCCGGCTCCTGCTCCACACACCCGGCAGCCATCAGGTAAGGAGTGCGCCGTGAGGGAAGGCGGAGGTTCTCATCCTCCTTAGAGGGGTCTGGAACTTTCGGGCGGTTCGTGTCGGGGCGCTGGAGTGAACTTGGAGCAGTTTATCCGGGGCTCTGAGCTCCAGGTGGGAAGTCCACGCGGAGCCGCCGCGGCTTCTCCCGCGTTGTCCACGGGTGTTTGCCCGCCGCCTCGCCCGCCTGGTTTCTTCTTCATGACCCGCGTTTGCACTGCGGGCGCCACCGGGCGGGGCGCGGGGACCCGGGTCTGGAAGGGGTGACCCCCGCCCCCATCGCCACCCGGACCCGGGGAGATCTGCCCTCCCCTCGCCCTGCTTCCAGCCCCCGCTTCCGGCTCCCGGCGGCCGCGCGTCCCGAGCCGTCGGCCCGGACCTGTGGGTCGGCGCGCGCCGCACCGAGTCCGGGTCCTCCCGGTTCCGGGGCGCAGGCTCGGGGTGCTGGCCCTGCCCGCCCGAAACGCCCGCCTGAGATTCGGGCAGACGCGGGAGCGGACGGTGCGGACCCCGCTCGGGGACGGGCGGCGCCGGGCGAGGGCGCACCGCCGCGGGACCGGAGGCCTCTGGGCGCCGGGCGCCGCCCCTCCCCGCCCGGGGCCCGGCAGGTGCGCGCGCGCCTCCTCCACCCGCCCGGCTCTCCCGGAGCCGAGCCCCGGGCCGGCGCAGCCCCCAGCCGCGCTCCTCCGCCTCCAGCGCCGGCCGCAGCTCTTCTCCCTTCTGCCCGCACAGCCGGCGGCCCTGGCCTGGCGCGGGGGTCCCGGCGCCACCCCGGAGGCAGCACCGCTGAACCTCGCGCCGCGCCGGGAGGAGCTGAGGCGCCCGAAGGACTCCCGGCCCTCAGTGTGCTTGGAAGGTGGAGAATGAGATGGAAAGGGGGCGAACCGGATGTCTGCTTTTGGTGAGTCAACATGCTGCCTAATAGCACATGCTGTTAAAAATGAACTTTGGCAAGATAGGCGATATTTGGGTTAAGCTTCAGGCATAGGGCTCGGTGTTAATGGTAGGATTAAAATTTGATTATGGTAACCAAACCCTAATCCATACCCTAAGCCACTCAGGAATCCTATGCCTTACTTGAAACTTTTCATTAACTAAACCCACACAATAACTGTGCTCAACACAGCAACCCTAACCCAGTCCTCAAAGCTGGGAGAGAGAACTGGTTTGCTGGTGTGGTTTTTGTTCTTTCCTCCCTCTTTGGCCTGTTTCCCGACAGTGTAGAGGGTCTGTGTGGGCTGCAGGCCTTTGTAACAGCTGGCTGCCTGCACACTGCTAATGCTGTGATAAATACTCCAAGATTCCATCCTTCAGTATGTGGCTTCTCAGACAATTTACACATATCTAACAATATGACTGGGTTAGGGGTCGGTTGTTGATGTCACTAAGGTCTGGTGGTAGTAGGGCTACTCAGAGTGTGCGTTAGCACAAATATTTAGTTATGTTTTGGAAATAGATTAGGCAGGTGTTGGGTTTTCCATTAACCTTACAGAGCAGGTTAGAGTTAGGGACTAAGTTAGGGTTATGCTCACTATTACAGAAAGATAGTAAATGATGGTTGAGGAATGGGTCAGGCTTAGGGAGTGGGTTAGGGAAGGGAATAGGGAATGTGGTAGACAAAGGATGAGGTTGGGGAGCCTGTTAGGGAAGATTTTAGGATAGGGTTTAGGAAGGGTTGAGGGTTAGGGAGTGGGTGAGAATTAACTATGTGGAATCAGTTTGAGTTATGGAGTGGTTTACACTCCATAACAGGTAAGGATTAAGAATGTGTTAAGGAAGGGGCTAGGGTAAGAGTTAGGCAATGTGTTCAATATGAATGTGTTAGGTACACAATTGTATGGATTTTGGTTAGTAAATGGCTTAGGGTGAGGCATAAGGTTGGTGAGGAGCTTACGGTGTAGGTTGGGGTTGGAGCATGTTAGGGTGTGAGTACTGGCTAGAGTTAGTGTGCACAGTGGGGGTAGGAGTAGGGGTCGGGTAGGGTTGGGTTGAAGCTTTATTACAATTAGGGTACATGTGAGTGTAGGGTTATGGTTAGGACACGTGTTTTGGTATGGGGTAGGAGATAGGGTAGGGGTTAGAGTGTTTGAGTGGCCTCAAGATCCTCCCCAGTTTTGGTTTACTAGCCCTGCTCTTTGCCATGCTCTCCTATCTGGTGTCCCAGGGATTTTCTTCCCCCTGTATCTGTATTTGTCTTCATCTTGTGTCTCCCACTTATTATGCAAAAAAAGTTCATTTCCTCTCACTGGAAGGCCTACTTTTGAGGACTTTTGTGTAAGCATACAATTTAAAGCTTAAGACAAGGGTCCTAGCTTTGAACAAAGCCCATCTGTACTCTCAGAAATACCTCAGAAGAACCTAGATAGGTGAGGATGAAGCTGTGAGGATAGGTTGTGGTTTCCCCTGGACTGTGTCATCCTGTTTAAAGGCCCTGTACTCTTCCCTACGGTAATATGGCACCTGCTAGGCTGACCCAGACCCTTGGGTGGTCTGGTTCTCTATGGTTCACGTCTCAGGAGCAGTACAGTGATGGAGGGTTATGTCTGTGGAGAATAGTTGGTGGAGTTGTTGGTACCCCGAAGAACCAGTTTCCTTTTTGTGGCAGGGCCTTATGTGCCTCCACAGAAAGATCCCGACTTTGTTTCCTGTCCTGTGTGTATACTGGCATAGGTATCCACTGTCTGTTGCAGCTTCTGCAAGGGTGTGGGCAGCTCTCCATCTGGTGTCTTCCTTGTCTTTGGGACCTGTCAATGTCTGCACCCAGGTACAGACTACTGAGCTAGGGCTGGGGATCATAGAGGGACTTGAAGGTACTCCAGTTCCTGGACTGAGACCAGGCTGACATCTTGTGAGGGATATAGAGTCTTGTGGGTATTGGTGACACTTGAGCAGTGGATTTGGACATGAAAAGAGCTTCCTAGAGAAGAGCAGGCTGCTGTTGTCAGAGTTGGTCCTATCATGCTGCCCCAATCCTTACCTGCACCCTGTCATCTGCTTCATGCCTGGGCAGGGGCTAATAGAGCCTCTCTACAGCCTGGCAGGGACACCTGGCCAGGAACCTGGGAGGCCATCACACTGCTTACCTATAGCCAGTGCACCCCTGACAGTCCTCTGGCCTGGATGAGGAGGAAGGCACTGGGCCTGCCCATCCAGGAGTTCCTGAGCTCCAGGGATGAAGTGTTGGCAGCAGAGGGCAGGTATGGTGGTGGTGGGGGGGGTGCAGGGGAGGTGGGAAACTCTCTGTCTGCCTGCCCCAGGAGGACTGGATTGCTTTCTCCCACCAGGCTGGCTCCTCCAGAGTCAGAGGGAGGCAGCAGTGACTACTGCATTTTAGGCTGCTGTGGTGAGTTCCGTCTGTCTGTGTTCCACATGGAGAACGCCAGGCCCATTCCAGGCCTGTGGTCTTTCCTATATCCAGCAGAGCCCAGATAACCAGCAAAGGGCTACTTGTGAGGAATCTGGCTACAGTCAGAGGTGCAGACTGCTTTGAGGACTCAAAGCATATTTTGCTGTCTCCCAGTCTGGGCAGGCAGCAGGCTCTCCTGAAAGTTCCAGAACTCTGACCTGGCCAGCTGCTTCATGTCCACATTGAGGTGTTGGTGGGTCTGGGCTTCCTGAGAAGGATAACTTGCATACTGTACAGAAGCCCTTTTGTTGATGGAGTAGGAGCCCCTCATCAATTCGCAGTTTCGTGGGGAAGAGTCCCTACCCCTAACAGCCTGACACCTAGCCTCTTTCCTCCCTTTCTCCCTTCTGATTTTGTCTCCTCTCTGAGGAGAGTGTAGATACACATCCTGTTCTTTGCTTCCCCCATTAAAGGCCCAGCCCAGGCTCGGTGGACACAGGTGAGATGCCATGACCAGGTGGAACAGCCTCTTCAGGCATCTTCCTGAGTCACATTCCCAACTGAGTTTACAAGGGATGTCTTGGCTCTTCCAAAGTGTAGATGACAAAGCTCTGGGTCCTGTTGACGCAGCATCATCAGGGTAGAGGCTCACCAGATTCAGAAAGTTATACCTATTACTTGTCTTAATTTTCCCACTGCCCCTGAGATTTAGAGCTGTGCCCAGGGATGGCAGGCAGACTGAAACGACCTCCTGGCATTAGCCATGGCCTGTGAAGGACCCTGCTTCCCACAAAACCATATTGGGTGATCTTGAGGGAGGCACCCATGGTCTGGAGAGAGTGTAAAAAGAACAGGACATTTATGTGTTATTTCCCTAGGGTTGCTATGACATGGCACTGCCCACTGGCAGCTCTGGAGATCTTTCACAGGTCTGAAGTCCAGCAGTGTGGAAGCAAGGTGTATTATAGGCCACATTCCCTTGTGAGGTGCAAGGGCATGGTGTGTTACAGGTCTTGTCCTGGTTTCTAAACTTGTGAGGGAATAGGGTAGTTTCTGGAGTAATTCCTTTGTGTGTATTTCTGTTACTGAGTTTCCACCTTTTTTTTTTTTCCAGTCATAGGCCTTGAAACTCAGAGCCTGAGCACTGTCCCTGGCTTCTTTTTTGCTCAAGGCTAGCACACTGCCACTTGAGCCACAGCACCACTTCTGGCTGTTTTCTATATATGTGGTGGTGAGGAATCAAACTCAGGGCTTCATGTATATGAGGCAAGCACTCTTGCCACTAGGCCATACTCCCAGCCTCAGTATCCACCTTTTAAGAGGCTATGCAATTACAGGATCAGGGGTCAGTTCACCTGGACTTCATCTTCCCTTCTACACGTGGGATTAAACACACATAGTGGGTTGTTGTGAGGTTTTCATTTTTTTGAGCAGAACACTTGCCCATGGTTGGTGCTGAGAGAACACTGATTTCCATTTATTGAGAGATGACAACCATCAGAAACCATTCTGAAGTTGTCATCACTGTAGGTCAGGGACACTGAGCACTGTAATCACAGTCATCTGAGGAGGCATCAGGGAGAAGGTGACAGAAGGACCTGGTATGAAAAGATGGTCACTGGGTTTAGGTTAGGAGCTGAGTAAACAAGGTGACTGGGACATAAAAACACCGACTCTGACTGGCCATGCTCCAGGTAGCACTGGGCTGTGGAGGGACTTGGAAGCTATGCTAAGGAGGCACCATGGTGTCACTAGGTAAATGACTTCTTAACTTCCAGGAGTTATCCTGTGTTAGCTCATGCTCTGTTTCAGACACCTAGGCAGCCACACAGACACCTGTGGCTTCCTTTGCTCCCATGAGGCAGGATGCAGAAGGAGATGTGGCAACACGCATTTTAGCCATAAAGGATGCCACGTGGACTGGCTGTTAACTCATTTCCTGAAAAAAGTTATGAATGATCTTACTCAGTTAAAATGTCTCTTTTGACCTTAGTCTTAAAAGGACCCCATCTCTTAGATGAGAAATTGGGGCTCTGTTTCTCCCACAGATTTTCCCTATTTTCTGGCTGAAGTATAAACTCTCCATCACTGCATTAGCTCTTGGTTTTGTTATTGGTTGCATAATTTGTAGAGGGAGAAAGAATCTAATTTGTGTCAGATATGAGTAACAATGGGAAGTGAATTCATCCTAAGAGTATTCTGGGAACACAATCTTTTCAAAGATTGAAGTAAAGTTCACTATACAGAAGGACTTGAATACTTTAGTGATGCACAGTGCCCACGTTGAGTGTCCATTTGTCCTAGATACTTGGCTTGTTTCCATCGAATTGCTGTTGTGCATAATGCTGCTAAACATTTATCTATTCACACATTTCTGTGTGAATGTTTTCACTTGTGTCAGTATATGTAGGAATAGAATTGCTGGATCCTATGGAAATTCAAGTGTTCGCTTTTGTTTCACATGTGCCCAACTGTTTTCCGCAGCTGCCGCACATTTTCGCATTTCTGTGAACAATATCCACTTCTTTATTTTTGGTCACCAATACTTAATCATTTTTACATTTTTTTTTTGTTGCTGAAGTGATGTCTTGTGGTTTTGGTTCTTATTTCCCCCGTGGGTAATGATGTTAAACAAGTTTTTTCTTTTGGTTTTTGTGGGGGAGGGTTTCACTGTGTGGCCTTGAACTCATGACCTTCACACCAGATGGCTGCAATCAACCAACAGAGCATGGGGCAACTTGTTTGTGTAGTCTTGCTCACCTGTGGGGTTGCTAGGGTATATGAAGGCATGTATGAAGTCACTGGGGTTGGAGGGTGACTAAATCTGTGCCGCCGAGAGGCTCGCCATGTCCATCCCAGGAGACATGGAGGTGCAGGCTCACAGTATCTGGCTCTAAGGAGATGCTGTCCATCTGGAGCACAACCTGCATAAGGGTGTCCATAATTGTGTAGTCTCTGTCGGTACCCACTGAGCACTGAAGTTTCAGAGGCCAAACAGAAGAGGTCAGGAAAGGCCACTGTGATGGATGTTGGGGCTGGACAAAGCTGAAGTGTGGAGATTAGTAGTCCACTAGCCATCAAAGAGAAGTCTGATAAATTGAACTTCTTCCAAGGAAATCAGTACAAACCTCCTAAGATTTCCAAGACAAGCTGCCAAAATCTCCAAAGCACCCAAGATAGGCTGCCAAACTCTCCAGAGACAAAGCACCCGTTAATCCCTAAGTATGGAGATTCAATAAATTTATAATAAACCACTGAATGACCTGAGAGACACACAATCCAAAGATGTGAACAAGGAAAGAAATGTAACTGATTGTTGAATCTCCATAGTGTATTTTAGGCATTAGTAAGGAAACTGCACAGTAGTTCTGAGTTCATCTACCATTTCTACGTTCTAAACTACATTTTAGGGTTGGCTATTGAATCCTGGCCACTCACACGTGCTAGCCAAGTCTTCTTGAATGGCTTTTAGTTTTTTTCCACATTCTCAGTCCAAAATTTGGGAAGCCATTGTAGAATGAAAACAGATGTCTTATGCTGTGACCCATTCGTTCTACCTTCAGGTATTTCCCCAATCGTTGGACTCTGCCCTATGCTCAGTGACTCCCTTCAGTGTCCATACAGAGTCAGAGTGGGGCTCTATGGTTCTGTCCCAAGTGCTAGGGCGCCCTCTGGTGTTTACTTGGGAATTGACAGGTGTGACATGTAAACGTGTGGAACATTGTTTTTTTTTTTCTTTATTTCTGTGTGGGTGATGTTGATAGGGATTGAATTATGACTTGGGTGCTGTTTTTTAGTTTTTTCACATAAGATTGTGCTGCACTGCTTGAGCTAATGAGAAGGCACCCATGAGAAGATATCAGTAGGAACCTTTGGAAATTGTCCATACAGAGTCAGAGTGGGGCTCTATGGCACTGTCCCAAGTGCCATGATGCACTCTGCTGTTTACTTGGGAAATGACAGGTGTGACATGTAAACGTGTGAAACAGTGGTTTTATTTCCTTAATTCTGTGTGTGTGTGTGTGTGTGTGTGTGTGTGTGTGTGTGCTGTTGCTAGGGATTGAATTTAGGACTTGGGTGCTGTTCTTTAGCTTTTCTACTTAAGAGTGTGCTGCACTGCTTGAGCCACAGCCCATCTTCTGGCTTCATTTTGTCTAAGTGTGTGTGTGTGTGTATTTGTTATTTTGTCTCTGTTTTCCAGCATGAATTTCATCTTTAAAGATCTCCTTACTCTGTTTCTAGAGTATTATTTGTGCAAGCAGGGATGAGGTCAGAGTGAGGGAAGGAAGAAGGCAGGGAGAGAGAGGGAGAGTACAGGTTTTTCATTTGTTTTTGTTTATGAGGGAGCATGGAGCTCCACATAAACTAATCTTGGATGGAACCTTTTGTGAAGATAGCGCTTGTTGCCTATGAATTCCTGGCCATTGTTTTCCATGGCTGTTTGCCTGTCTCTCTGTTTTAAATTTTTGAAAGAAATACTGGTTGATGAAGTCAGGAGAAGATTGAATGTTTTAATTTAAAATCATCCTTGACCAAGTAGATTGCTGTAAAGGTCTATCAGAGACCCATGTGATAAAAAAGGTATTTCCCCCTTCTACCTGGAAAACGGAAAAATGAATAAACATCAATAAAAACCTAGCTTGCTTATTCTTGTTTTGTTTTGGTCTCTGGCCTTGTCTGTCCTCCTCTCTGTTCTCCCTCCCCTCGCCCCCTCATCTGCCAAGTCTGATTGTGACAGTAATCTGTGATGAATGGAAGTGGCCATGTGATGCCCTTAGCCGCCGCCCCAGCAGGTGTCCCCTTAAGCCTGCTTGTGCCAGTGGGTTCGATAGTTCTAGGGTTTGGAGAGACCCTGAAGGCTTGTGGACTGTCCTGCACCATGACCTGGGTTGGAGCAAAAGCCTTCTGCTAGGCAGGC
>NW_025960575.1:0-39883 GCF_023159225.1 Perognathus longimembris pacificus
ACTCCCTGATATACAGCTGGCTACCCACCTTCGTAAGTCCAGGTCCTAAATGAGCTTTTTTCTCTGTTCCCTCACCACAATCCAGATTCTTTTGGGGAGTTACCAGTACAGTAACCATACCAGGAAGTACTTAATTTATTAAGCTACTGCTTTTCTTAATCTCAGTGGAGATATTTACTGATAAACAGCTACCTTACGCAGCATGTTCATGTCGTTCCTAAATGAGCTTTTATCTCTCTCCCCTCACCACAAATCAGATTCTTCTGAGGAGTTCCCAGTACATTATCCTTTCCCCTGTGTAATTACCTTAACAAAGCTCCAGCTGTTTTTATTCTCAGAAGGTTTACTCCCTGATATACAGCTGCCTACCCCCTTCGTAAGTGCAGGTCCTAAATGAGCTTTTTTCTCTGTTCCCTCACCACAATCCAGATTCTTTTGGGGAGTTACCAGTACAGTATCCATAGCAGGAAGTACTTAATTTATTAAGCTACTGCTTTTCTTAATCTCAGTGGAGATATTTACTGATAAACAGCTACCTGTACGCAGCATGTTCATGTCGTTCCTAAATGAGCTTTTATCTCTCTCCCCTCACCACAAATCAGATTCTTCTGAGGAGTTCCCAGTACATTATCCTTTCCCCTGTGTAATTACCTTAAAAAGCTCCAGCTGTTTTTATTCTCAGAAGATTTACTCCCTGATATACAGCTGCCTACCCCCTTCGTAAGTCAGGTCCTAAATGAGCTTTTTTCTCTGTTCCCTCACCACAATCCAGATTCTTTTGGGGAGTTACCAGTACAGTAACCATACCAGGAAGTACTTAATTTATTAAGCTACTGCTTTTCTTAATCTCAGTGGAGATATTTACTGATAACAGCTACCTACGCAGCATGTTCAAGTCGTTCCTAAATGAGCTTTTATCTCTCTCCCCTCACCACAAATCAGATTCTTCTGAGGAGTTCCCAGTACATTATCCTTTCCCCTGTGTAATTACCTTAACAAGCTCCAGCTGTTTTTATTCTCAGAAGGTTTACTCCCTGATATACAGCTGCCTACCCCCTTCGTAAGTGCAGGTCCTAAATGAGCTTTTTTCTCTGTTCCCTCACCACAATCCAGATTCTTTTGGGGAGTTACCAGTACAGTAACCATACCAGGAAGTACTTAATTTATTAAGCTACTGCTTTTCTTAATCTCAGTGGAGATATTTACTGATAAACAGCTACCTACGGCATTATGTTCATGTCGTTCCTAAATGAGCTTTTATCTCTCTCCCCTCACCACAAATCAGATTCTTCTGAGGAGTTCCCAGTACATTATCCTTTCCCCTGTGTAATTTCCTTAACAAGCTCTAGCTGTTTTTATTCTCAGAAGTTTACTCCCTGATATACAGCTGCCTACCCCCTTCGTAAGTGCAGGTCCTAAATGAGCTTTTTTCTCTGTTCCCTCACCACAATCCAGATTCTTTTGGGGAGTTACCAGTACAGTAACCATACCAGGAAGTAATTAATTTATTAAGCTACTGCTTTTCTTAATCTCAGTGGAGATATTTACTGATAAACAGCTACTACGCAGCATGTTCATGTCGTTCCTAAATGAGCTTTTATCTCTCTCCCCTCACCACAAATCAGATTCTTCTGAGGAGTTCCCAGTACATTATCCTTTCCCCTGTGTAATTACCTTAACAAGCTCCAGCTGTTTTTATTCTCAGAAGTTTACTCCCTGATATACAGCTGCCTACCCCCTTCGTAAGTGCAGGTCCTAAATGAGCTTTTTTCTCTGTTCCCTCACCACAATCCAGATTCTTTTGGGGAGTTACCAGTACAGTAACCATACCAGGAAGTACTTAATTTATTAAGCTACTGCTTTTCTTAATCTCAGTGGAGATATTTACTGATAAACAGCTACCTACGCAGCATGTTCATGTCGTTCCTAAATGAGCTTTTATCTCTCTCCCCTCACCACAAATCAGATTCTTCTGAGGAGTTCCCAGTACATTATCCTTTCCCCTGTGTAATTACCTTAACAAGCTCCAGCTGTTTTTATTCTCAGAAGGTTTACTCCCTGATATACAGCTGCCTACCCCCTTCGTAAGTGCAGGTCCTAAATGAGCTTTTTTCTCTGTTCCCTCACCACAATCCAGATTCTTTTGGGGAGTTACCAGTACAGTAACCATACCAGGAAGTACTTAATTTATTAAGCTACTGCTTTTCTTAATCTCAGTGGAGATATTTACTGATAAACAGCTACGTACGCAGCATGTTCATGTCGTTCCTAAATGAGCTTTTATCTCTCTCCCCTCACCACAAATCAGATTCTTCTGAGGAGTTCCCAGTACATTATCCTTTCCCCTGTGTAATTACCTTAACAAGCTCCAGCTGTTTTTATTCTCAGAAGGTTTACTCCCTGATATACAGCTGCCTACCCCCTTCGTAAGTGCAGGTCCTAAATGAGCTTTTTTCTCTGTTCCCTCACCACAATCCAGATTCTTTTGGGGAGTTACCAGTACAGTAACCATACCAGGAAGTACTTAATTTATTAAGCTACTGCTTTTCTTAATCTCAGTGGAGATATTTACTGATAAACAGCTACCTACGCAGCATGTTCATGTCGTTCCTAAATGAGCTTTTATCTCTCTCCCCTCACCACAAATCAGATTCTTCTGAGGAGTTCCCAGTACATTATCCTTTCCCCTGTGTAATTACCTTAACAAGCTCCAGCTGTTTTTATTCTCAGAAGGTTTACTCCCTGATATACAGCTGCCTACCCCTTCGTAAGTGCAGGTCCTAAATGAGCTTTTTTCTCTGTTCCCTCACCACAATCCAGATTCTTTTGGGGAGTTACCAGTACAGTAACCATACCAGGAAGTACTTAATTTATTAAGCTACTGCTTTTCTTAATCTCAGTGGAGATATTTACTGATAAACAGCTACCTACGCAGCATGTTCATGTCGTTCCTAAATGAGCTTTTATCTCTCTCCCCTCACCACAAATCAGATTCTTCTGAGGAGTTCCCAGTACATTATCCTTTCCCCTGTGTAATTACCTTAACAAGCTCCAGCTGTTTTTATTCTCAGAAGGTTTACTCCCTGATATACAGCTGCCTACCCCCTTCGTAAGTGCAGGTCCTAAATGAGCTTTTTTCTCTGTTCCCTCACCACAATCCAGATTCTTTTGGGGAGTTACCAGTACAGTAACCATACCAGGAAGTACTTAATTTATTAAGCTACTGCTTTTCTTAATCTCAGTGGAGATATTTACTGATAAACAGCTACCTACGCAGCATGTTCATGTCGTTCCTAAATGAGCTTTTATCTCTCTCCCCTCACCACAAATCAGATTCTTCTGAGGAGTTCCCAGTACATTATCCTTTCCCCTGTGTAATTACCTTAACAAGCTCCAGCTGTTTTTATTCTCAGAAGGTTTACTCCCTGATATACAGCTGCCTACCCCCTTCGTAAGTGCAGGTCCTAAATGAGCTTTTTTCTCTGTTCCCTCACCACAATCCAGATTCTTTTGGGGAGTTACCAGTACAGTAACCATACCAGGAAGTACTTAATTTATTAAGCTACTGCTTTTCTTAATCTCAGTGGAGATATTTACTGATAAACAGCTACCTACGCAGCATGTTCATGTCGTTCCTAAATGAGCTTTTATCTCTCTCCCCTCACCACAAATCAGATTCTTCTGAGGAGTTCCCAGTACATTATCCTTTCCCCTGTGTAATTACCTTAACAAGCTCCAGCTGTTTTTATTCTCAGAAGTTTACTCCCTGATATACAGCTGCCTACCCCCTTCGTAAGTGCAGGTCCTAAATGAGCTTTTTTCTCTGTTCCCTCACCACAATCCAGATTCTTTTGGGGAGTTACCAGTACAGTAACCATACCAGGAAGTACTTAATTTATTAAGCTACTGCTTTTCTTAATCTCAGTGGAGATATTTACTGATAAACAGCTACCTACGCAGCATGTTCATGTCGTTCCTAAATGAGCTTTTATCTCTCTCCCCTCACCACAAATCAGATTCTTCTGAGGAGTTCCCAGTACATTATCCTTTCCCCTGTGTAATTACCTTAACAAGCTCCAGCTATTTTTATTCTCAGAAGGTTTACTCCCTGATATACAGCTGCCTACCCCCTTCGTAAGTGCAGGTCCTAAATGAGCTTTTTTCTCTGTTCCCTCACCACAATCCAGATTCTTTTGGGGAGTTACCAGTACAGTAACCATACCAGGAAGTACTTAATTTATTAAGCTACTGCTTTTCTTAATCTCAGTGGAGATATTTACTGATAAACAGCTACCTACGCAGCATGTTCATGTCGTTCCTAAATGAGCTTTTATCTCTCTCCCCTCACCACAAATCAGATTCTTCTGAGGAGTTCCCAGTACATTATCCTTTCCCCTGTGTAATTACCTTAACAAGCTCCAGCTGTTTTTATTCTCAGAAGGTTTACTCCCTGATATACAGCTGCCTACCCCCTTCGTAAGTGCAGGTCCTAAATGAGCTTTTTCTCTGTTCCCTCACCACAATCCAGATTCTTTTGGGGAGTTACCAGTACAGTAACCATACCAGGAAGTACTTAATTTATTAAGCTACTGCTTTTCTTAATCTCAGTGGAGATATTTACTGATAAACAGCTACCTACGCAGCATGTTCATGTCGTTCCTAAATGAGCTTTTATCTCTCTCCCCTCACCACAAATCAGATTCTTCTGAGGAGTTCCCAGTACATTATCCTTTCCCCTGTGTAATTACCTTAACAAGCTCCAGCTGTTTTTATTCTCAGAAGGTTTACTCCCTGATATACAGCTGCCTACCCCCTTCGTAAGTGCAGGTCCTAAATGAGCTTTTTTCTCTGTTCCCTCACCACAATCCAGATTCTTTTGGGGAGTTACCAGTACAGTAACCATACCAGGAAGTACTTAATTTATTAAGCTACTGCTTTTCTTAATCTCAGTGGAGATATTTACTGATAAACAGCTACCTACGCAGCATGTTCATGTCGTTCCTAAATGAGCTTTTATCTCTCTCCCCTCACCACAAATCAGATTCTTCTGAGGAGTTCCCAGTACATTATCCTTTCCCCTGTGTAATTACCTTAACAAGCTCCAGCTGTTTTTATTCTCAGAAGTTTACTCCCTGATATACAGCTGCCTACCCCTTCGTAAGTGCAGGTCCTAAATGAGCTTTTTTCTCTGTTCCCTCACCACAATCCAGATTCTTTTGGGGAGTTACCAGTACAGTAACCATACCAGGAAGTACTTAATTTATTAAGCTACTGCTTTTCTTAATCTCAGTGGAGATATTTACTGATAAACAGCTACCTACGCAGCATGTTCATGTCGTTCCTAAATGAGCTTTTATCTCTCTCCCCTCACCACAAATCAGATTCTTCTGAGGAGTTCCCAGTACATTATCCTTTCCCCTGTGTAATTACCTTAACAAGCTCCAGCTGTTTTTATTCTCAGAAGGTTTACTCCCTGATATACAGCTGCCTACCCCCTTCGTAAGTGCAGGTCCTAAATGAGCTTTTTTCTCTGTTCCCTCACCACAATCCAGATTCTTTTGGGGAGTTACCAGTACAGTAACCATACCAGGAAGTACTTAATTTATTAAGCTACTGCTTTTCTTAATCTCAGTGGAGATATTTACTGATAAACAGCTACCTACGCAGCATGTTCATGTCGTTCCTAAATGAGCTTTTATCTCTCTCCCCTCACCACAAATCAGATTCTTCTGAGGAGTTCCCAGTACATTATCCTTTCCCCTGTGTAATTACCTTAACAAGCTCCAGCTGTTTTTATTCTCAGAAGGTTTACTCCCTGATATACAGCTGCCTACCCCCTTCGTAAGTGCAGGTCCTAAATGAGCTTTTTCTCTGTTCCCTCACCACAATCCAGATTCTTTTGGGGAGTTACCAGTACAGTAACCATACCAGGAAGTACTTAATTTATTAAGCTACTGCTTTTCTTAATCTCAGTGGAGATATTTACTGATAAACAGCTACCTACGCAGCATGTTCATGTCGTTCCTAAATGAGCTTTTATCTCTCTCCCCTCACCACAAATCAGATTCTTCTGAGGAGTTCCCAGTACATTATCCTTTCCCCTGTGTAATTACCTTAACAAGCTCCAGCTGTTTTTATTCTCAGAAGGTTTACTCCCTGATATACAGCTGCCTACCCCCTTCGTAAGTGCAGGTCCTAAATGAGCTTTTTTCTCTGTTCCCTCACCACAATCCAGATTCTTTTGGGGAGTTACCAGTACAGTAACCATACCAGGAAGTACTTAATTTATTAAGCTACTGCTTTTCTTAATCTCAGTGGAGATATTTACTGATAAACAGCTACCTACGCAGCATGTTCATGTCGTTCCTAAATGAGCTTTTATCTCTCTCCCCTCACCACAAATCAGATTCTTCTGAGGAGTTCCCAGTACATTATCCTTTCCCCTGTGTAATTACCTTAACAAGCTCCAGCTGTTTTTATTCTCAGAAGGTTTACTCCCTGATATACAGCTGCCTACCCCCTTCGTAAGTGCAGGTCCTAAATGAGCTTTTTTCTCTGTTCCCTCACCACAATCCAGATTCTTTTGGGGAGTTACCAGTACAGTAACCATACCAGGAAGTACTTAATTTATTAAGCTACTGCTTTTCTTAATCTCAGTGGAGATATTTACTGATAAACAGCTACCTACGCAGCATGTTCATGTCGTTCCTAAATGAGCTTTTATCTCTCTCCCCTCACCACAAATCAGATTCTTCTGAGGAGTTCCCAGTACATTATCCTTTCCCCTGTGTAATTACCTTAACAAGCTCCAGCTGTTTTTATTCTCAGAAGGTTTACTCCCTGATATACAGCTGCCTACCCCCTTCGTAAGTGCAGGTCCTAAATGAGCTTTTTTCTCTGTTCCCTCACCACAATCCAGATTCTTTTGGGGAGTTACCAGTACAGTAACCATACCAGGAAGTACTAATTTATTAAGCTACTGCTTTTCTTAATCTCAGTGGAGATATTTACTGATAAACAGCTACCTACGCAGCATGTTCATGTCGTTCCTAAATGAGCTTTTATCTCTCTCCCCTCACCACAAATCAGATTCTTCTGAGGAGTTCCCAGTACATTATCCTTTCCCCTGTGTAATTACCTTAACAAGCTCCAGCTGTTTTTATTCTCAGAAGGTTTACTCCCTGATATACAGCTGCCTACCCCCTTCGTAAGTGCAGGTCCTAAATGAGCTTTTTTCTCTGTTCCCTCACCACAATCCAGATTCTTTTGGGGAGTTACCAGTACAGTAACCATACCAGGAAGTACTTAATTCATTAAGCTACTGCTTTTCTTAATCTCAGTGGAGATATTTACTGATAAACAGCTACCTACGCAGCATGTTCATGTCGTTCCTAAATGAGCTTTTATCTCTCTCCCCTCACCACAAATCAGATTCTTCTGAGGAGTTCCCAGTACATTATCCTTTCCCCTGTGTAATTTCCTTAACAAGCTCCAGCTGTTTTTATTCTCAGAAGGTTTACTCCCTGATATACAGCTGCCTACCCCCTTCGTAAGTGCAGGTCCTAAATGAGCTTTTTTCTCTGTTCCCTCACCACAATCCAGATTCTTTTGGGGAGTTACCAGTACAGTAACCATACCAGGAAGTACATTAATTTATTAAGCTACTGCTTTTCTTAATCTCAGTGGAGATATTTACTGATAAACAGCTACCTACGCAGCATGTTCATGTCGTTCCTAAATGAGCTTTTATCTCTCTCCCCTCACCACAAATCAGATTCTTCTGAGGAGTTCCCAGTACATTATCCTTTCCCCTGTGTAATTACCTTAACAAGCTCCAGCTGTTTTTATTCTCAGAAGGTTTACTCCCTGATATACAGCTGCCTACCCCTTCGTAAGTGCAGGTCCTAAATGAGCTTTTTTCTCTGTTCCCTCACCACAATCCAGATTCTTTTGGGGAGTTACCAGTACAGTAACCATACCAGGAAGTACTTAATTTATTAAGCTACTGCTTTTCTTAATCTCAGTGGAGATATTTACTGATAAACAGCTACCTACGCAGCATGTTCATGTCGTTCCTAAATGAGCTTTTATCTCTCTCCCCTCACCACAAATCAGATTCTTCTGAGGAGTTCCCAGTACATTATCCTTTCCCCTGTGTAATTACCTTAACAAGCTCCTGCTGTTTTTATTCTCAGAAGGTTTACTCCCTGATATACAGCTGCCTACCCCCTTCGTAAGTGCAGGTCCTAAATGAGCTTATTTCTCTGTTCTCCTCACCACAATCCAGATTCTTTTGGGGAGTTACCAGTACAGTAACCATACCAGGAAGTACTTAATTTATTAAGCTACTGCTTTTCTTATTCTCAGTGGAGATATTTACTGATAAACAGCTACCTATGCAGCATGTTCATGTCGTTCCTAAATGAGCTTTTATCTCTCTCCCCTCACCACAAATCAGATTCTTCTGAGGAGTTCCCAGTACATTATCCTTTCCCCTGTGTAATTACCTTAACAAGCTCCAGCTGTTTTTATTCTCAGAAGGTTTACTCCCTTATATACAGCTGCCTACCCCCTTCGTAAGTGCAGGTCCTAAATGAGCTTTTTTCTCTGTTCCCTCACCACAATCCAGATTCTTTTGGGGAGTTACCAGTACAGTAACCATACCAGGAAGTACTTAATTTATTAAGCTACTGCTTTTCTTAATCTCAGTGGAGATATTTACTGATAAACAGCTACCTACGCAGCATGTTCATGTCGTTCCTAAATGAGCTTTTATCTCTCTCCCCTCACCACAAATCAGATTCTTCTGAGGAGTTCCCAGTACATTATCCTTTCCCCTGTGTAATTACCTTAACAAGCTCCAGCTGTTTTTATTCTCAGAAGGTTTACTCCCTGATATACAGCTGCCACCCCCTTCGTAAGTGCAGGTCCTAAATGAGCTTTTTCTCCTTTCCCTCACCACAATCCAGATTATTTTGGGGAGTTACCCGTACAGTAACCATACCAGGAAGTACTTAATTTATTAAGCTACTGCTTTTCTTAATCTCAGTGGATATATTTACTGATAAACAGCTAACTACGCAGCATGTTCATGTCGTTCCTAAATGAGCTTTATCTCTCTCCCCTCACCACAATCAGATTCTTCTGAGGAGTTCCCGTACAATTATCCTTTCCCCTGTGTAGTTACCTTAACAAGCTCCAGCTGTTTTTATTCTCAGAAGGTTTACTCCCTGATATACAGCTGCCTACCCCCTTGTAAGTGCAGTTCCTAAATGAGCTTTTTTGTCTGTTCCCTCACCACAATCCAGATTCTTTTGGGGAGTTACCAGTACAGTAACCATACCAGGAAGTACTTAATTTATTAAGCTACTGCTTTTCTTAATCTCAGTGGAGATATTTACTGATAAACGCTACCTACGCAGCATGTTCATGTCGTTCCTAAATGAGCTTTTATCTCTCTCCCCTCACCACAAATCAGATTCTTCTGAGGAGTTCCCAGTACATTATCCTTTCCCCTGTGTAATTACCTTAACAAGCTCCAGCTGTTTTTATTCTCAGAAGGTTTACTCCCTGATATACAGCTGCCTACCCCCTTCGTAAGTGCGGTCCTAAATGAGCTTTTTTCTCTGTTCCCTCACCACAATCCAGATACCAGGAAGTACTTAATTTATTAAGCACTGCTTTTCTTAATCTCAGTGGAGATATTTACTGATAAACAGCTACCTACGCAGCATGTTCATGTCGTTCCTAAATGAGCTTTTATCTCTCTCCCCTCACCACAAATCAGATTCTTCTGAGGAGTTCCCAGTACATTATCCTTTCCCCTGTGTAATTACCTTAACAAGCTCCAGCTGTTTTTAATTCTCAGAAGGTTTACTCCCTGATATACAGCTGCCTACCCCCTTCGTAAGTGCAGGTCCTAAATGAGCTTTTTTCTCTGTTCCCTCACCACAATCCAGATTCTTTTGGGGAGTTACCAGTACAGTAACCAACCAGGAAGTACTTAATTTATTAAGCTACTGCTTTTCTTAATCTCAGTGGAGATATTTACTGATAAACAGCTACCTACGCAGCATGTTCATGTCGTTCCTAAATGAGCTTTTATCTCTCTCCCCTCACCACAAATCAGATTCTTTCTGAGGAGTTCCCAGTACATTATCCTTTCCCCTGTGTAATTTCCTTAACAAGCTCAGCTGTTTTTATTCTCAGAATGTTTACTCCCTGATATACAGCTGCCTACCCCCTTCGTAAGTGCAGGTCCTAAATGAGCTTTTTTCTCTGTTCCCTCACCACAATCCAGATTCTTTTGGGGAGTTACCAGTACAGTAACCATACCAGGAAGTACTTAATTTATTAAGCTACTGCTTTTCTTAATCTCAGTGGAGATATTTACTGATAAACAGCTACTACCCAGCATGTTCATGTCGTTCCTAAATGAGCTTTTATCTCTCTCCCCTCACCACAAATCAGATTCTTCTGAGGAGTTCCCAGTACATTATCCTTTCCCCTGTGTAATACCTTAACAAGCTCCAGCTGTTTTTATTCTCAGAAGGTTTACTCCCTGATATACAGCTGCCTACCCCTTCGTAAGGCAGGTCCTAAATGAGCTTTTTCTCTGTTCCCTCACCACAATCCAGATTCTTTTGGGGAGTTACCAGTACAGTAACCATACCAGGAAGTACTTAATTTATTAAGCTACTGCTTTTCTTAATCTCAGTGGAGATATTTACTGATAAACAGCTACCTACGCAGCATGTTCATGTCGTTCCAAAATGAGCTTTTATCTCTCTCCCCTCACCACAAATCAGATTCTTCTGAGGAGTTCCCAGTACATTATCCTTTACCCTGTGTAATTACCTTAACAAGCTCCAGCTGTTTTTATTCTCAGAAGGTTTACTCCCTGATATACAGCTGACTACCCCCTTCGTAAGTGCAGGTCCTAAGAGCTTTTTTCTCTGCTCCCTCACCACAATCCAGATTCTTTTGGGGAGTTACCAGTACAGTAACCATACCAGGAAGTACTTAATTTATTAAGCTACTGCTTTTCTTAATCTCAGTGGAGATATTTACTGATAAACAGCTACCTAAGCAGCATGTCATGTCGTTCCTAAATGAGCTTTTATCTCTCTCCCCTCACCACAAATCAGATTCTTCTGAGGAGTTCCCAGTACATTATCCTTTCCCCTGTGTAATTACCTTAACAAGCTCCAGCTGTTTTTATTCTCAGAAGGTTTACTCCCTGATATACAGCTGCCTACCCCTTCGTAAGTGCGGTCCTAAATGAGCTTTTTTCTCTGTTCCCTCACCACAATCCAGATACCAGGAAGTACTTAATTTATTAAGCACTGCTTTTCTTAATCTCAGTGGAGATATTTACTGATAAACAGCTACCTACGCAGCATGTTCATGTCGTTCCTAAATGAGCTTTTATCTCTCTCCCCTCACCACAAATCAGATTCTTCTGAGGAGTTCCCAGTACATTATCCTTTCCCCTGTGTAATTACCTTAACAAGCTCCAGCTGTTTTTATTCTCAGAAGGTTTACTCCCTGATATACAGCTGCCTACCCCTTCGTAAGGCAGGTCCTAAATGAGCATTTTTCTCTGTTCCCTCACCACAATCCAGATTCTTTTGGGGAGTTACCAGTACAGTAACCATACCAGGAAGTACTTAATTTATTAAGCTACTGCTTTTCTTAATCTCAGTGGAGATATTTACTGATAAACAGCTACCTACGCAGCATGTTCATGTCGTTCCTAAATGAGCTTTTATCTCTCTCCCCTCACCACAAATCAGATTCTTCTGAGGAGTTCCCAGTACATTATCCTTTACCCTGTGTAATTACCTTAACAAGCTCCAGCTGTTTTTATTCTCAGAAGGTTTACTCCCTGATATACAGCTGACCTACCCCTTCGTAAGTGCAGGTCCTAAATGAGCTTTTTGCTCTGCTCCCTCACCACAATCCAGATTCTTTTGGGGAGTTACCAGTACAGTAACCATACCAGGAAGTACTTAATTTATTAAGCTACTGCTTTTCTTAATCTCAGTGGAGATATTTACTGATAAACAGCTACCTAAGCAGCATGTCATGTCGTTCCTAAATGAGCTTTTATCTCTCTCCCCTCACCACAAATCAGATTCTTCTGAGGAGTTCCCAGTACATTATCCTTTCCCCTGTGTAATTACCTTAACAAGCTCCAGCTGTTTTTATTCTCAGAAGGTTTACTCCCTGATATACAGCTGCCTACCCCCTTCGTAAGTGCGGTCCTAAATGAGCTTTTTTCTCTGTTCCCTCACCACAATCCAGATACCAGGAAGTACTTAATTTATTAAGCACTGCTTTTCTTAATCTCAGTGGAGATATTTACTGATAAACAGCTACCTACGCAGCATGTTCATGTCGTTCCTAAATGAGCTTTTATCTCTCTCCCCTCACCACAAATCAGATTCTTCGAGGAGTTCCCAGTACATTATCCTTTCCCCTGTGTAATTACCTTAACAAGCTCCAGCTGTTTTATTCTCAGAAGGTTTACTCCCTGATATACAGCTGCCTACCCCCTTCGTAAGTGCAGGTCCTAAATGAGCTTTTTTCTCTGTTCCCTCACCACAATCCAGATTCTTTTGGGGAGTTACCAGTACAGTAACCATACCAGGAAGTACTTAATTTATTAAGCTACTGCTTTTCTTAATCTCAGTGGAGATATTTACTGATAAACAGCTACCTACGCAGCATGTTCATGTCGTTCCTAAATGAGCTTTTATCTCTCTCCCCTCACCACAAATCAGATTCTTCTGAGGAGTTCCCAGTACATTATCCTTTCCCCTGTGTAATTACCTTAACAAGCTCCAGCTGTTTTTATTCTCAGAAGGTTTACTCCCTGATATACAGCTGCCTACCCCCTTCGTAAGTGCAGGTCCTAAATGAGCTTTTTTCTCTGTTCCCTCACCACAATCCAGATTCTTTTGGGGAGTTACCAGTACAGTAACCATACCAGGAAGTACTTAATTTATTAAGCTACTGCTTTTCTTAATCTCAGTGGAGATATTTACTGATAAACAGCTACCTACGCAGCATGTTCATGTCGTTCCTAAATGAGCTTTTATCTCTCTCCCCTCACCACAAATCAGATTCTTCTGAGGAGTTCCCAGTACATTATCCTTTCCCCTGTGTAATTACCTTAACAAGCTCCAGCTGTTTTTATTCTCAGAAGGTTTACTCCCTGATATACAGCTGCCTACCCCCTTCGTAAGTGCAGGTCCTAAATGAGCTTTTTTCTCTGTTCCCTCACCACAATCCAGATTCTTTTGGGGAGTTACCAGTACAGTAACCATACCAGGAAGTACTTAATTTATTAAGCTACTGCTTTTCTTAATCTCAGTGGAGATATTTACTGATAAACAGCTACCTACGCAGCATGTTCATGTCGTTCCTAAATGAGCTTTTATCTCTCCCCTCACCACAAATCAGATTCTTCTGAGGAGTTCCCAGTACATTATCCTTTCCCCTGTGTAATTACCTTAACAAGCTCCAGCTGTTTTTATTCTCAGAAGGTTTACTCCCTGATATACAGCTGCCTACCCCCTTCGTAAGTGCAGGTCCTAAATGAGCTTTTTTCTCTGTTCCCTCACCACAATCCAGATTCTTTTGGGGAGTTACCAGTACAGTAACCATACCAGGAAGTACTTAATTTATTAAGCTACTGCTTTTCTTAATCTCAGTGGAGATATTTACTGATAAACAGCTACCTACGCAGCATGTTCATGTCGTTCCTAAATGAGCTTTTATCTCTCTCCCCTCACCACAAATCAGATTCTTCTGAGGAGTTCCCAGTACATTATCCTTTCCCCTGTGTAATTACCTTAACAAGCTCCAGCTGTTTTTATTCTCAGAAGTTTACTCCCTGATATACAGCTGCCTACCCCCTTCGTAAGTGCAGGTCCTAAATGAGCTTTTTTCTCTGTTCCCTCACCACAATCCAGATTCTTTTGGGGAGTTACCAGTACAGTAACCATACCAGGAAGTACTTAATTTATTAAGCTACTGCTTTTCTTAATCTCAGTGGAGATATTTACTGATAAACAGCTACCTACGCAGCATGTTCATGTCGTTCCTAAATGAGCTTTTATCTCTCTCCCCTCACCACAAATCAGATTCTTCTGAGGAGTTCCCAGTACATTATCCTTTCCCCTGTGTAATTACCTTAACAAGCTCCAGCTGTTTTTATTCTCAGAAGGTTTACTCCCTGATATACAGCTGCCTACCCCTTCGTAAGTGCAGGTCCTAAATGAGCTTTTTCTCTGTTCCCTCACCACAATCCAGATTCTTTTGGGGAGTTACCAGTACAGTAACCATACCAGGAAGTACTTAATTTATTAAGCTACTGCTTTTCTTAATCTCAGTGGAGATATTTACTGATAAACAGCTACCTACGCAGCATGTTCATGTCGTTCCTAAATGAGCTTTTATCTCTCTCCCCTCACCACAAATCAGATTCTTCTGAGGAGTTCCCAGTACATTATCCTTTCCCCTGTGTAATTACCTTAACAAGCTCCAGCTGTTTTTATTCTCAGAAGGTTTACTCCCTGATATACAGCTGCCTACCCCCTTCGTAAGTGCAGGTCCTAAATGAGCTTTTTCTCTGTTCCCTCACCACAATCCAGATTCTTTTGGGGAGTTACCAGTACAGTAACCATACCAGGAAGTACTTAATTTATTAAGCTACTGCTTTTCTTAATCTCAGTGGAGATATTTACTGATAAACAGCTACCTACGCAGCATGTTCATGTCGTTCCTAAATGAGCTTTTATCTCTCTCCCCTCACCACAAATCAGATTCTTCTGAGGAGTTCCCAGTACATTATCCTTTCCCCTGTGTAATTACCTTAACAAGCTCCAGCTGTTTTTATTCTCAGAAGGTTTACTCCCTGATATACAGCTGCCTACCCCCTTCGTAAGTGCAGGTCCTAAATGAGCTTTTTTCCTGTTCCCTCACCACAATCCAGATTCTTTTGGGGAGTTACCAGTACAGTAACCATACCAGGAAGTACTTAATTTATTAAGCTACTGCTTTTCTTAATCTCAGTGGAGATATTTACTGATAAACAGCTACCTACGCAGCATGTTCATGTCGTTCCTAAATGAGCTTTTATCTCTCTCCCCTCACCACAAATCAGATTCTTCTGAGGAGTTCCCAGTACATTATCCTTTCCCCTGTGTAATTACCTTAACAAGCTCCAGCTGTTTTTATTCTCAGAAGGTTTACTCCCTGATATACAGCTGCCTACCCCCTTCGTAAGTGCAGGTCCTAAATGAGCTTTTTTCTCTGTTCCCTCACCACAATCCAGATTACCAGTACAGTAAGTACTTAATTTATTAAGCTACTGCTTTTCTTAATCTCAGTGGAGATATTTACTGATAAACAGCTACCTACGCAGCATGTTCATGTCGTTCCTAAATGAGCTTTTATCTCTCTCCCCTCACCACAAATCAGATTCTTCTGAGGAGTTCCCAGTACATTATCCTTTCCCCTGTGTAATTACCTTAACAAGCTCCAGCTGTTTTTATTCTCAGAAGGTTTACTCCCTGATATACAGCTGCCTACCCCCTTCGTAAGTGCAGGTCCTAAATGAGCTTTTTTCTCTGTTCCCTCACCACAATCCAGATTCTTTTGGGGAGTTACCAGTACAGTAACCATACCAGGAAGTACCTAATTTATTAAGCTACTGCTTTTCTTAATCTCAGTGGAGATATTTACTGATAAACAGCTACCTACGCAGCATGTTCATGTCGTTCCTAAATGAGCTTTTATCTCTCTCCCCTCACCACAAATCAGATTCTTCTGAGGAGTTCCCAGTACATTATCCTTTCCCCTGTGTAATTACCTTAACAAGCTCCAGCTGTTTTTATTCTCAGAAGGTTTACTCCCTGATATACAGCTGCCTACCCCCTTCGTAAGTGCAGGTCCTAAATGAGCTTTTTTCTCTGTTCCCTCACCACAATCCAGATTCTTTTGGGGAGTTACCAGTACAGTAACCATACCAGGAAGTACTTAATTTATTAAGCTACTGCTTTTCTTAATCTCAGTGGAGATATTTACTGATAAACAGCTACCTACGCAGCATGTTCATGTCGTTCCTAAATGAGCTTTTATCTCTCTCCCCTCACCACAAATCAGATTCTTCTGAGGAGTTCCCAGTACATTATCCTTTCCCCTGTGTAATTTCCTTAACAAGCTCCAGCTGTTTTTATTCTCAGAAGTTTACTCCCTGATATACAGCTGCCTACCCCCTTCGTAAGTGCAGGTCCTAAATGAGCTTTTTTCTCTGTTCCCTCACCACAATCCAGATTCTTTTGGGGAGTTACCAGTACAGTAACCATACTAGGAAGTACATGATTTATTAAGCTACTGCTTTTCTTAATCTCAGTGGAGATATTTACTGATAAACAGCTACCTACGCAGCATGTTCATTTCGTTCCTAAATGAGCTTTTATCTCTCTCCCCTCACCACAAATCAGATTCTTCTGAGGAGTTCCCAGTACATTATCCTTTCCCCTGTGTAATTACCTTAACAAGCTCCAGCTGTTTTTATTCTCAGAAGGTTTACTCCCTGATATACAGCTGCCTACCCCTTCGTAAGTGCAGGTCCTAAATGAGCTTTTTTCTCTGTTCCCTCACCACAATCCAGATTCTTTTGGGGAGTTACCAGTACAGTAACCATACCAGGAAGTACTTAATTTATTAAGCTACTGCTTTTCTTAATCTCAGTGGAGATATTTACTGATAAACAGCTACCTACGCAGCATGTTCATGTCGTTCCTAAATGAGCTTTTATCTCTCTCCCCTCACCACAAATCAGATTCTTCTGAGGAGTTCCCAGTACATTATCCTTTCCCCTGTGTAATTCCTTAACAAGCTCCTGCTGTTTTTATTCTCAGAAGGTTTACTCCCTGATATACAGCTGCCTTCCCCCTTCGTAAGTGCAGGTCATAAATGAGCTTTTTCTCTTTCTCTCACCACAATCCAGATTCTTTTGGGGAGTTACCGTACAGTAACCATACCAGGAAGTACTTAATTTATTAAGCTACTGCTTTTCTTATTCTCACTGGAGATATTTACTGATAAACAGCTACGTATGCAACATGTTCATGTCGTTCCTAAATGAGCTTTTATCTCTCTCCCCTCACCACAAATCAGATTCTTCTGAGGAGTTCCCAGTACATTATCCTTTCCCCTGTGTAATCACCTTAACAAGCTCCAGCTGTTTTTATTCTCAGAAGGTTTACTCCCTTATATACAGCTGCCTACCCCCTTCGTAAGTGCAGGTCCTAAATGAGCTTTTTTCTCTGTTCCCTCACCACAATCCAGATTCTTTTGGGGAGTTACCAGTACAGTAACCATACCAGGAAGTACTTAATTTATTAAGCTACTGCTTTTCTTAATCTCAGTGGACATATTTACTGAAAAACAGCTACCTACGCAGCATGTTCATGTCGTTCCTAAATGAGCTTTTATCTCTCTCCCCTCACCACAAATCAGATTCTTCTGAGGAGTTCCCAGTACATTATCCTTTCCCCTGTGTAATTACCTTAACAAGCTCCAGCTGTTTTTATTCTCAGAAGGTTTACTCCCTGATATACAGCTGCCATCCCCCTTCGTAAGTGCAGGTCCTAAATGAGCTTATTTCTCCTTTCCCTCACCACAATCCAGATTATTTTGGGGAGTTACCCGTACAGTAACCATACCAGGAAGTACTTAATTTATTAAGCTACTGCTTTTCTTAATCTCAGTGGATATATTTACTGATAAACAGCTAACTACGCAGCATGTTCATGTCGTTCCTAAATGAGCATTTATCTCTCTCCCCTCACCACATATCAGATTCTTCTGAGGAGTTCCCGGTAAATTATCCTTTCCCCTGTGTAGTTACCTTAACAAGCTCCAGCTGTTTTTATTCTCAGAAGGTTTACTCCCTGATATACAGCTGCCTACCCCCTTGGTAAGTGCAGTTCTTAAATGAGCTTTTTTGTCTGTTCCCTCACCACAATCCAGATTCTTTTGGGGAGTTACCAGTACAGTAACCATACCAGGAAGTACTTAATTTATTAAGCTACTGCTTTTCTTAATCTCAGTGGAGATATTTACTGATAAACGGCTACCTACGCAGCATGTTCATGTCGTTCCTAAATGAGCTTTTATCTCTCTCCCCTCACCACAAATCAGATTCTTCTGAGGAGTTCCCAGTACATTATCCTTTCCCCTGTGTAATTACCTTAACAAGCTCCAGCTGTTTTTATTCTCAGAAGGTTTACTCCCTGATATACAGCTGCCTACCCCCTTCCTAAGTGCGGGTCCTAAATGAGCTTTTTTCTCTGTTCCCTCACCACAATCCAGATACCAGGAAGTACTTAATTTATTAAGCACTGCTTTTCTTAATCTCAGTGGAGATATTTACTGATAAACAGCTACCTACGCAGCATGTTCATGTCGTTCCTAAATGAGCTTTTATCTCTCTCCCCTCACCACAAATCAGATTCTTCTGAGGAGTTCCCAGTACATTATCCTTTCCCCTGTGTAATTACCTTAACAAGCTCCAGCTGTTTTAATTCTCAGAAGGTTTACTCCCTGATATACAGCTGCCTACCCCCTTCGTAAGTGCAGGTCCTAAATGAGCTTTTTTCTCTGTTCCCTCACCACAATCCAGATTCTTTTGGGGAGTTACCAGTACAGTAACCAAACCAGGACGTACTTAATTTATTAAGCTACTGCTTTTCTTAATCTCAGTGGAGATATTTACTGATAAACAGCTACCTACGCAGCATGTTCATGTCGTTCCTAAATGAGCTTTTATCTCTCTCCCCTCACCACAAATCAGATTTTTCTGAGGAGTTCCCAGTACATTATCCTTTCCCCTGTGTAATTTCCTTAACAAGCTCAAGCTGTTTTTATTCTCAGAATGTTTACTCCCTGATATACAGCTGCCTACCCCCTTCGTAAGTGCAGGTCCTAAATGAGCTTTTTTCTCTGTTCCCTCACCACAATCCAGATTATTTTGGGGAGTTACCAGTACAGTAACCATACCAGGAAGTACTTAATTTATTAAGCTACTGCTTTTCTTAATCTCAGTGGAGATATTTACTGATAAACAGCTATCTACCCAGCATGTTCATGTCGTTCCTAAATGAGCTTTTATCTCTCTCCCCTCACCACAAATCAGATTCTTCTGAGGAGTTCCCAGTACATTATCCTTTCCCCTGTGTAAATACCTTAACAAGCTCCAGCTGTTTTTATTCTCCGAAGGTTTACTCCCTGATATACAGCTGCCTACCCCTTCGTAAGGGCAGGTCCTAAATGAGCATTTTTCTCTGTTCCCTCACCACAATCCAGATTCTTTTGGGGAGTTACCAGTACAGTAACCATACCAGGAAGTACTTAATTTATTAAGCTACTGCTTTTCTTAATCTCAGTGGAGATATTTACTGATAAACAGCTACGTACGCAGCATGTTCATGTCGTTCCAAAATGAGCTTTTATCTCTCTCCCCTCAACCCAAATCAGAATCTTCTGAGGAGTTCCCAGTACATTATCCTTTACCCTGTGTAATTACCTTAACAAGCTCCAGCTGTTTTTATTCTCAGAAGGTTTACTCCCTGATATACAGCTGACTAACCCCTTCGTAAGTGCAGGTCCTTTAAGAGCTTTTTGCTCTGCTCCCTCACCACAATCCAGATTCTTTTGGGGAGGTACCAGTACAGTAACCATACCAGGAAGTACTTAATTTATTAAGCTACTGCTTTTCTTAATCTCAGTGGAGATATTTACTGATAAACAGCTACCTAAGCAGCATGGTCATGTCGTTCCTAAATGAGCTTTTATCTCTCTCCCCTCACCACAAATCAGATTCTTCTGAGGAGTTCCCAGTACATTATCCTTTCCCCTGTGTAATTACCTTAACAAGCTCCAGCTGTTTTTATTCTCAGAAGGTTTACTCCCTGATATACAGCTGCCTACCCCCTTCCTAAGTGCGGGTCCTAAATGAGCTTTTTTCTCTGTTCCCTCACCACAATCCAGATACCAGGAAGTACTTAATTTATTAAGCACTGCTTTTCTTAATCTCAGTGGAGATATTTACTGATAAACAGCTACCTACGCAGCATGTTCATGTCGTTCCTAAATGAGCTTTTATCTCTCTCCCCTCACCACAAATCAGATTCTTCTGAGGAGTTCCCAGTACATTATCCTTTCCCCTGTGTAATTACCTTAACAAGCTCCAGCTGTTTTTATTCTCCGAAGGTTTACTCCCTGATATACAGCTGCCTACCCCTTCGTAAGGGCAGGTCCTAAATGAGCATTTTTCTCTGTTCCCTCACCACAATCCAGATTCTTTTGGGGAGTTACCAGTACAGTAACCATACCAGGAAGTACTTAATTTATTAAGCTACTGCTTTTCTTAATCTCAGTGGAGATATTTACTGATAAACAGCTACGTACGCAGCATGTTCATGTCGTTCCTAAATGAGCTTTTATCTCTCTCCCCTCAACCCAAATCAGAATCTTCTGAGGAGTTCCCAGTACATTATCCTTTACCCTGTGTAATTACCTTAACAAGCTCCAGCTGTTTTTATTCTCAGAAGGTTTACTCCCTGATATACAGCTGACTAACCCCTTCGTAAGTGCAGGTCCTATAAGAGCTTTTTGCTCTGCTCCCTCACCACAATCCAGATTCTTTTGGGGAGGTACCAGTACAGTAACCATACCAGGAAGTACTTAATTTATTAAGCTACTGCTTTTCTTAATCTCAGTGGAGATATTTACTGATAAACAGCTACCTAAGCAGCATGGTCATGTCGTTCCTAAATGAGCTTTTATCTCTCTCCCCTCACCACAAATCAGATTCTTCTGAGGAGTTCCCAGTACATTATCCTTTCCCCTGTGTAATTACCTTAACAAGCTCCAGCTGTTTTTATTCTCAGAAGGTTTACTCCCTGATATACAGCTGCCTACCCCCTTCCTAAGTGCGGGTCCTAAATGAGCTTTTTTCTCTGTTCCCTCACCACAATCCAGATACCAGGAAGTACTTAATTTATTAAGCACTGCTTTTCTTAATCTCAGTGGAGATATTTACTGATAAACAGCTACCTACGCAGCATGTTCATGTCGTTCCTAAATGAGCTTTTATCTCTCTCCCCTCACCACAAATCAGATTCTTCTGAGGAGTTCCCAGTACATTATCCTTTCCCCTGTGTAATTACCTTAACAAGCTCCAGCTGTTTTATTCTCAGAAGGTTTACTCCCTGATATACAGCTGCCTACCCCCTTCGTAAGTGCAGGTCCTAAATGAGCTTTTTTCTCTGTTCCCTCACCACAATCCAGATTCTTTTGGGGAGTTACCAGTACAGTAACCATACCAGGAAGTACTTAATTTATTAAGCTACTGCTTTTCTTAATCTCAGTGGAGATATTTACTGATAAACAGCTACCTACGCAGCATGTTCATGTCGTTCCTAAATGAGCTTTTATCTCTCTCCCCTCACCACAAATCAGATTCTTCGAGGAGTTCCCAGTACATTATCCTTTCCCCTGTGTAATTACCTTAACAAGCTCCAGCTGTTTTATTCTCAGAAGGTTTACTCCCTGATATACAGCTGCCTACCCCCTTCGTAAGTGCAGGTCCTAAATGAGCTTTTTTCTCTGTTCCCTCACCACAATCCAGATTCTTTTGGGGAGTTACCAGTACAGTAACCATACCAGGAAGTACTTAATTTATTAAGCTACTGCTTTTCTTAATCTCAGTGGAGATATTTACTGATAAACAGCTACCTACGCAGCATGTTCATGTCGTTCCTAAATGAGCTTTTATCTCTCTCCCCTCACCACAAATCAGATTCTTCTGAGGAGTTCCCAGTACATTATCCTTTCCCCTGTGTAATTACCTTAACAAGCTCCAGCTGTTTTTATTCTCAGAGGTTTACTCCCTGATATACAGCTGCCTACCCCCTTCGTAAGTGCAGGTCCTAAATGAGCTTTTTTCTCTGTTCCCTCACCACAATCCAGATTCTTTTGGGGAGTTACCAGTACAGTAACCATACCAAGGAAGTACTTAATTTATTAAGCTACTGCTTTTCTTAATCTCAGTGGAGATATTTACTGATAAACAGCTACCTACGCAGCATGTTCATGTCGTTCCTAAATGAGCTTTTATCCTCTCCCCTCACCACAAATCAGATTCTTCTGAGGAGTTCCCAGTACATTATCCTTTCCCCTGTGTAATTACCTTAACAAGCTCCAGCTGTTTTTATTCTCAGAAGGTTTACTCCCTGATATACAGCTGCCTACCCCCTTCGTAAGTGCAGGTCCTAAATGAGCTTTTTTCTCTGTTCCCTCACCACAATCCAGATTCTTTTGGGGAGTTACCAGTACAGTAACCATACCAGGAAGTACTTAATTTATTAAGCTACTGCTTTTCTTAATCTCAGTGGAGATATTTACTGATAAACAGCTACCTAAGCAGCATGGTCATGTCGTTCCTAAATGAGCTTTTATTCTCTCCCCTCACCACAAATCAGATTCTTCTGAGGAGTTCCCAGTACATTATCATTTCCCCTGTGTAATTACCTTAACAAGCTCCAGCTGTTTTTATTCTCAGAAGGTTTACTCCCTGATATACAGCTGCCTACCCCCTTCGTAAGTGCAGGTCCTAAATGAGCTTTTTTCTCTGTTCCCTCACCACAATCCAGATTCTTTTGGGGAGTTACCAGTACAGTAACCATACCAGGAAGTACTTAATTTATTAAGCTACTGCTTTTCTTAATCTCAGTGGAGATATTTACTGATAAACAGCTACCTACGCAGCATGTTCATGTCGTTCCTAAATGAGCTTTTATCTCTCTCCCCTCACCACAAATCAGATTCTTCTGAGGAGTTCCCAGTACATTATCCTTTCCCCTGTGTAATTACCTTAACAAGCTCCAGCTGTTTTTATTCTCAGAAGGTTTACTCCCTGATATACAGCTGCCTACCCCCTTCGTAAGTGCAGGTCCTAAATGAGCTTATTCTCTTTTCCCTCACCACAATCCAGATTCTTTTGGGGAGTTACCAGTACAGTAACATACCAGGAAGTACCTTAATTTATTAAGCTACTGCTTTTCTTAATCTCAGTGGAGATATTTACTGATAAACAGCTACCTACACAGCATGTTCATGTCGTTCCTAAATGAGCTTTTATCTCTCTCCCCTCACCACAAATCAGATTCTTCTGAGGAGTTCCCAGTACATTATCCTTTCCCCTGTGTAATTACCTTAACAAGCTCCAGCTGTTTTTATTCTCAGAAGGTTTACTCCCTGATATACAGCTGCCTACCCCCTTCGTAAGTGCAGGTCCTAAATGAGCTTTTTCTCTGTTCCCTCACCACAATCCAGATTCTTTTGGGGAGTACCAGTACAGTAACCATACCAGGAAGTACTTAATTTATTAAGCTACTGCTTTTCTTAATCTCAGTGGAGATATTTACTGATAAACAGCTACCTACGCAGCATGTTCATGTCGTTCCTAAATGAGCTTTTATCTCTCTCCCCTCACCACAAATCAGATTCTTCTGAGGAGTTCCCAGTACATTATCCTTTCCCCTGTGTAATTACCTTAACAAGCTCCAGCTGTTTTTATTCTCAGAAGGTTTACTCCCTGATATACAGCTGCCTACCCCCTTCGTAAGTGCAGGTCCTAAATGAGCTTTTTCTCTGTTCCCTCACCACAATCCAGATTCTTTTGGGGAGTTACCAGTACAGTAACCATACCAGGAAGTACTTATTCATTAAGCTACTGCTTTTCTTAATCTCAGTGGAGATATTTACTGATAAACAGCTACCTACGCAGCATGTTCATGTCGTTCCTAAATGAGCTTTTATCTCTCTCCCCTCACCACAAATCAGATTCTTCTGAGGAGTTCCCAGTACATTATCCTTTCCCCTGTGTAATTACCTTAACAAGCTCCAGCTGTTTTTATTCTCAGAAGGTTTACTCCCTGATATACAGCTGCCTACCCCCTTCGTAAGTGCAGGTCCTAAATGAGCTTTTTTCTCTGATCCCTCACCACAATCTAGATTCTTTTAGGGAGTTACCAGTACAGTAAGCATACCAGGAAGTACTTAATTTATTAAGCTACTGCTTTTCTTAATCTCAGTGGAGATATTTACTAATAAACAGCTACCTACAGCATGTCATGTCGTTCCTAAATGAGCTTTTATCTCTCTCCCCTCACCACAAATCAGATTCTTCTGAGGAGTTCCCAGTACATTATCCTTTCCCCTGTGTAATTACCTTAACAAGCTCCAGCTGTTTTTATTCTCAGAAGGTTTACTCCCTGATATACAGCTGCCTACCCCTTCCTAAGTGCGGGTCCTAAATGAGCTTTTTTCTCTGTTCCCTCACCACAATCCAGATACCAGGAAGTACTTAATTTATTAAGCACTGCTTTTCTTAATCTCAGTGGAGATATTTACTGATAAACAGCTACCTACGCAGCATGTTCATGTCGTTCCTAAATGAGCTTTTATCTCTCTCCCCTCACCACAAATCAGATTCTTTTGAGGAGTTCCCAGTACATTATCCTTTCCCCTGTGTAATTACCTTAACAAGCTCCAGCTGTTTTAATTCTCAGAAGGTTTACTCCCTGATATACAGCTGCCTACCCCCTTCGTAAGTGCAGGTCCTAAATGAGCTTTTTTCTCTGTTCCCTCACCACAATCCAGATTCTTTTGGGGAGTTACCAGTACAGTAACCATACCAGGAAGTACCTTAACTTTATTAAGCTACTGTTTTCTTAATCTCAGGGAGATATTTACTGATAAACAGCTACCTACGCAGCATGTTCATGTCGTTCCTAAATGAGCTTTTATCTCTCTCCCCTCACCACAAATCAGATTCTTCTGAGGAGTTCCCAGTACATTATCCTTTCCCCTGTGTAATTACCTTAACAAGCTCCAGCTGTTTTTATTCTCAGAAGTTTTACTCCCTGATATACAGCTGCCTACCCCCTTCGTAAGTGCGGTCCTAAATGAGCTTATTCTCTTTTCCCTCACCACAATCCAGATTCTTTTGGGGAGTTACCAGTACAGTAACCTACCAGGAAGTACCTAATTTATTAAGCTACTGCTTTTCTTAATCTCTGTGGAGATATTTACTGATAAACAGCTACCTACCAGCATGTTCATGTCGTTCCTAAATGAGCTTTTATCTCTCTTCCCTCACCACAAATCAGATTCTTCTGAGGAGTTCCCAGTACATTATCCTTTCCCCTGTGTAATTACCTTAACAAGCTCCAGCTGTTTTTATTCTCAGAAGGTTTACTCCCTGATGTACAGCTGCCTACCGCCTTCGTAAGTGCAGGTCCTAAATGAGCTTTTTCTCTGTTCCCACACCACAATCCAGATTCTTTTGGGGAGTTACCAGTACAGTAACCATACAGGAAGTACTTAATTTATTAAGCTACGCTTTTCTTAATCTCAGTGGAGATATTTACTGATAAACAGCTGCCTACGCAGCATGTTCATGTCGTTCCTAAATGAGCTTTTATCTCTCTCCCCTCACCACAAATCAGATTCTTCTGAGGAGTTCCCAGTACATTATCCTTTCCCCTGTGTATTTACCTTAACAAGCTCCAGCTGTTTTTATTCTGAGAAGGTTTACTCCCTGATATACAGCTGCCTACCCCCTTCGTAAGTGCAGGTCCTAAATGAGCTTTTTCTCTGTCCCTCACCACAATCCAGATTCTTTTGGGGAGTTACCAGTACAGTAACCATACCAGGAAGTACTTAATTCATTAAGCTACTGCTTTTCTTAATCTCAGTGGAGATATTTACTGATAAACAGCTACGTACGCAGCATGTTCATGTCGTTCCTAAATGAGCTTTTATCTCTGTCCCCTCACCACAAATCAGATTCTTCTGAGGAGTTCCCAGTACATTATCCTTTCCCCTGTGTAATTACCTTAACAAGCTCCAGCTGTTTTTATTCTCAGAAGGTTTACTCCCTGATATACAGCTGCCTACCCCCTTCGTAAGTGCGGTCCTAAATGAGCTTTTTTCTCTGATCCCTCACCACAATCAGATTCTTTTAGGGAGTTACCAGTACAGTAAGCATACCAGGAAGTACTTAATTTATTAAGCTACTGCTTTTCTTAATCTCAGTGGAGATATTTACTAATAAACAGCTACCTAAGCAGCATGTCATGTCGTTCCTAAATGAGCTTTTATCTCTCTCCCCTCACCACAAATCAGATTCTTCTGAGGAGTTCCCATACATTATCCTTTCCCCTGTGTAATTACCTTAACAAGCTCCAGCTGTTTTTTAATTCTCAGAAGGTTTACTCCCTGATATACAGCTGCCTACCCCCTTCATAAGTGCGGTTCCTAAATGAGCTTTTTTCTCTGTTCCCTCACCACAATCCAGATTCCAGGAAGTACTTAATTTATTAAGCACTGCTTTTCTTAATCTCAGTGGAGATATTTACTGATAAACAGCTACCTACGCAGCATGTTCATGTCGTTCCTAAATGAGCTTTTATCTCTCTCCCCTCACCACAAATCAGATTCTTCTGAGGAGTTCCCAGTACATTATCCTTTCCCCTGTGTAATTACCTTAATAAGCTCCAGCTGTTTTAATTCTCAGAAGGTTTACTGATATACAGCTGCCTACCCCCTTCGTAAGTGCAGGTCCTAAATGAGCTTTTTTCTCTGTTCCCTCACCACAATCCAGATTCTTTTGGGGAGTTACCAGTACAGTAACCATACCAGGAAGTACCTTAACTTTATTAAGCTACTGCTTTTCTTAATCTCAGGGGAGATATTTACTGATAAAGCTACCTACGCAGCATGTTCATGTCGTTCCTAAATGAGCTTTTATCTCTCTCCCCTCACCACAAATCAGATTCTTCTGAGGAGTTCCCAGTACATTATCCTTTCCCCTGTGTAATTACCTTAACAAGCTCCAGCTGTTTTTATTCTCAGAAGGTTTACTCCCTGATATACAGCTGCCTACCCCCTTCGTAAGTGCAGGTCCTAAATGAGCTTTTTTCTCTGTTCCCTCACCACAATCCAGATTCTTTTGGGGAGTTACCAGTACAGTAACCAAACCAGGAAGTACTTAATTTATTAAGCTACTGCTTTTCTTAATCTCAGTGGAGATATTTACTGATAAACAGCTACCTACGCAGCATGTTCATGTCGTTCCTAAATGAGCTTTTATCTCTCTCCCCTCACCACAAATCAGATTCTTTCTGAGGAGTTCCCAGTACATTATCCTTTCCCCTGTGTAATTTCCTTAACAAGCTCCAGCTGTTTTTAATTCTCAGAATGTTTACTCCCTGATATACAGCTGCCTACCCCCTTCGTAAGTGCAGGTCCTAAATGAGCTTTTTTCTCTGTTCCCTCACCACAATCCAGATTCTTTGGGGAGTTACCAGTACAGTATCCATACCAGGAAGTACTTAATTTATTAAGCTACTGCTTTTTTAATCTCAGTGGAGATATTTACTGATAAACAGCTACCTACGCAGCATGTTCATGTCGTTCCTAAATGAGCTTTTATCTCTCTCCCCTCACCACAAATCAGATTCTTCTGAGGAGTTCCCAGTACATTATCCTTTCCCCTGTGTAATTACCTTAACAAGCTCCAGCTGTTTTTGTTCTCAGAAGGTTTACTCCCTGATATACAGCTGCCTACCCCCTTCGTAAGTGCGGTCCTAAATGAGCTTTTTCTCTGTTCCCTCACCACAATCCAGATTCTTTTGGGGAGTTACCAGTACAGTAACCATACCAGGAAGTACTTATTCATTAAGCTACTGCTTTTCTTAATCTCAGTGGAGATATTTACTGATAAACAGCTACCTACGCGAGCATGTTCATGTCGTTCCTAAATGAGCTTTTATCTCTCTCCCCTCACCACAAATCAGATTCTTCTGAGGAGTTCCCAGTACATTATCCTTTCCCCTGTGTAATTACCTTAACAAGCTCCAGCTGTTTTTATTCTCAGAAGGTTTACTCCCTGATATACAGCTGCCTACCCCCTTCGTAAGTGCAGGTCCTAAATGAGCTTTTTTCACTGATCCCTCACCACAATCTAGATTCTTTTAGGGAGTTACCAGTACAGTAAGCATACCAGGAAGTACTTAATTTATTAAGCTACTGCTTTTCTTAATCTCAGTGGAGATATTTACTAATAAACAGCTACCTAAGCAGCATGTCATGTCGTTCCTAAATGAGCTTTTATCTCTCTCCCCTCACCACAAATCAGATTCTTCTGAGGAGTTCCCAGTACATTATCCTTTCCCCTGTGTAATTACCTTAACAAGCTCCAGCTGTTTTTATTCTCAGAAGGTTTACTCCCTGATATACAGCTGCCTAACCCCTTCCTAAGTGCGGGTCCTAAATGAGCTTTTTTCTCTGTTCCCTCACCACAATCCAGATACCAGGAAGTACTTAATTTATTAAGCACTGCTTTTCTTAATCTCAGTGGAGATATTTACTGATAAACAGCTACCTACGCAGCATGTTCATGTCGTTCCTAAATGAGCTTTTATCTCTCTCCCCTCACCACAAATCAGATTCTTCTGAGGAGTTCCCAGTACATTATCCTTTCCCCTGTGTAATTACCTTAACAAGCTCCAGCTGTTTTAATTCTCAGAAGGTTTACTCCCTGATATACAGCTGCCTACCGCCTTCGTAAGTGCAGGTCCTAAATGAGCTTTTTTCTCTGTTCCCTCACCACAATCCAGATTCTTTTGGGGAGTTACCAGTACAGTAACCATACCAGGAAGTACCTACTTTATTAAGCTACTGCTTTTCTTAATATCAGGGGAGATATTTACTGATAAATAGCTACCTACGCAGCATGTTCATGTCGTTCCTAAATGAGCTTTTATCTCTCTCCCCTCACCACAAATCAGATTCTTCTGAGGAGTTCCCAGTACATTATCCTTTCCCCTGTGTAATTACCTTAACAAGCTCCAGCTGTTTTTATTCTCAGAAGGTTTACTCCCTGATATACAGCTGCCTACCCCCTTCGTAAGTGCAGGTCCTAAATGAGCTTTTTTCTCTGTTCCCTCACCACAATCCAGATTCTTTTGGGGAGTTACCAGTACAGTAACCAAACCAGGAAGTACTTAATTTATTAAGCTACTGCTTTTCTTAATCTCAGTGGAGATATTTACTGATAAACAGCTACCTACGCAGCATGTTCATGTCGTTCCTAAATGAGCTTTTATCTCTCTCCCCTCACCACAAATCAGATTTTTCTGAGGAGTTCCCAGTACATTATCCTTTCCCCTGTGTAATTTCCTTAACAAGCTCCAGCTGTTTTTATTCTCAGAATGTTTACTCCCTGATATACAGCTGCCTACCCCCTTCGTAAGTGCAGGTCCTAAATGAGCTTTTTTCTCTGTTCCCTCACCACAATCCAGATTCTTTTGGGGAGTTACCAGTACAGTATCCATACCAGGAAGTACTTAATTTATTAAGATACTGCTTTTGTTAATCTCAGTGGAGATATTTACTGATAAACAGCTACCTACGCAGCATGTTCATGTCGTTCCTAAATGAGCTTTTATCTCTCTCCCCTCACCACAAATCAGATTCTTCTGAGGAGTTCCCAGTACATTATCCTTTCCCCTGTGTAATTACCTTAACAAGCTCCAGCTGTTTTTATCTCAGAAGGTCTTACTCCCTAAAATACAGCTGCCTAGCCCCTTCGTAAGTGCAGGTACCTAAATGAGCTTTTTCTCTCTTCCCTCACCACAATCCAGATTCTTTTGGGGAGTTGCCAGTACAGTAACCATACCAGGAAGTACTTAATTTATTAAGCTACGGCTTTTCTTAATCTCAGTGGAGATATTTACTGATAAACAGCTACCTACGCAGCATGTTCATGTCGTTCCTAAATGAGCTTTTATCTCTCTCCCCTCACCACAAATGAGATTCTTCTGAGGAGTTCCCAGTACATTATCCTTTCCCCTGTGTAATTACCTTAACAAGCTCCAGCTGTTTTTATTCTCAGAAGTTTTACTCCCTGATATACAGCTGCCTACCCCCTTCGTAAGTGCAGGTCCTAAATGAGCGTTATTCTCTTTTCCCTCACCACAATCCAGATTCTTTTGGGGAGTTACCAGTACAGTAACAATACCAGGAAGTACCTAATTTATTAAGCTACTGCTTTTCTTAATCTCTGTGGAGATATTTACTGATAAACAGCTACCTACACAGCATGTTCATGTCGTTCCTATATGAGCTTTTATCTCTCTTCCCTCACCACAAATCAGATTCTGCTGAGGAGTTCCCAGTACATTATCCTTTCCCCTGTGTAATTACCTTAACAAGCTCCAGCTGTTTTTATTCTCAGAAGGTTTACTCCCTGATGTACAGCTGCCTACCGCCTTCGTAAGTGCAGGTCCTAAATGAGCTTTGTTCTCTGTTCCCACACCACAATCCAGATTCTTTTGGGGAGTTACCAGTACAGTAACCAAACCAGGAAGTACTTAATTTATTAAGCTACGGCTTTTCTTAATCTCAGTGGAGATATTTACTGATAAACAGCTTCATACGCAGCATGTTCATGTCGTTCCTAAATGAGCTTTTATCTCTCTCCCCTCACCACAAATCAGATTCTTCTGAGGAGTTCCCAGTACATTATCCCTTCCCCTGTGTATTTACCTTAACAAGCTCCAGCTGTTTTTATTCTCAGAAGGTTTACTCCCTGATATACAGCTGCCTACCCCCTTCGTAAGTGCAGGTCCTAAATGAGCTGTTTTCTCTGTTCCCTCACCACAATCCAGATTCTTTTGGGGAGTTACCAGTACAGTAACCATACCAGGAAGTACTTGATTCATTAAGCTACTGCTTTTCTTAATCTCAGTGGAGATATTTACTGATAAACAGCTACGTACGCGAGCATGTTCATGTCGTTCCTAAATGAGCTTTTATCTCTCTCCCCTCACCACAAATGAGATTCTTCTGAGGAGTTCCCAGTACATTATCCTTTCCCCTGTGTAATTACCTTAACAAGCTCCAGCTGTTTTTATTCTCAGAAGTTTTACTCCCTGATATACAGCTGCCTACCCCCTTCGTAAGTGCAGGTCCTAAATGAGCGTTATTCTCTTTTCCCTCACCACAATCCAGATTCTTTTGGGGAGTTACCAGTACAGTAACAATACCAGGAAGTACCTAATTTATTAAGCTACTCCTTTTCTTAATCTCTGTGGAGATATTTACTGATAAACAGCTACCTACACAGCATGTTCATATCGTTCCTATATGAGCTTTTATCTCTCTTCCCTCACCACAAATCAGATTCTTCTGAGGAGTTCCCAGTACATTATCCTTTCCCCTGTGTAATTACCTTAACAAGCTCCAGCTGTTTTTATTCTCAGAAGGTTTACTCCCTGATGTACAGCTGCCTACCGCCTTCGTAAGTGCAGGTCCTAAATGAGCTTTGTTCTCTGTTCCCACACCACAATCCAGATTCTTTTGGGGAGTTACCAGTACAGTAACCATACCAGGAAGTACTTAATTTATTAAGCTACGGCTTTTCTTAATCTCAGTGGAGATATTTACTGATAAACAGCTACCTACGCAGCATGTTCATGTCGTTCCTAAATGAGCTTTTATCTCTCTCCCCTCACCACAAATCAGATTCTTCTGAGGAGTTCCCAGTACATTATCCTTTCCCCTGTGTAATTACCTTAACAAGCTCCAGCTGTTTTTGTTCTCAGAAGGTTTACTCCCTGATATACAGCTGCCTACCCCCTTCGTAAGTGCTGGTCCTAAATGAGCTATTTTCTATGTTCCCTCACCACAATCCAGATTCTTTTGGGGAGTTACCAGTACAGTAACCATACCAGGAAGTACTTGATTCATTAAGCTACTGCTTTTCTTAATCTCAGTGGAGATATTTACTGATAAACAGCTACGTACGCGAGCATGTTCATGTCGTTCCTAAATGAGCTTTTATCTCTCTCCCCTCACCACAAATCAGATTCTTCTGAGGAGTTCCCAGTACATTATCCTTTCCCCTGTGTAATTACCTTAACAAGCTCCAGCTGTTTTTATTCTCAGAAGGTTTACTCCCTGATATACAGCTGCCTACCCCCTTCGTAAGTGCAGGTCCTAAATGAGCTTTTTTCACTGATCCCTCACCACAATCTAGATTCTTTTAGGGAGTTACCAGTACAGTAAGCATACCAGGAAGTACTTAATTTATTAAGCTACTGCTTTTCTTAATCTCAGTGGAGATATTTACTAATAAACAGCTACCTAAGCAGCATGGTCATGTCGTTCCTAAATGAGCTTTTATCTCTCTCCCCTCACCACAAATCAGATTCTTCTGAGGAGTTCCCAGTACATTATCCTTTCCCCTGTGTAATTACCTTAACAAGCTCCAGCTGTTTTTATTCTCAGAAGGTTTACTCCCTGATATACAGCTGCCTACCCCCTTCCTAAGTGCGGGTCCTAAATGAGCTTTTTTCTCTGTTCCCTCACCACAATCCAGATACCAGGAAGTACTTAATTTATTAAGCACTGCTTTTCTTAATCTCAGTGGAGATATTTACTGATAAACAGCTACCTACGCAGCATGTTCATGTCGTTCCTAAATGAGCTTTTTTCTCTGTTCCCTCACCACAATCCAGATTCTTTTGGGGAGTTACCAGTAGAGTAACCATACCAGGAAGTACTTAATTTATTAAGCTACTCCTTTTCTTAATCTCAATGGAGATATTTACTGATAAACAGCTACCTACGCAGCATGTTCATGTCGTTCCTTAATGAGCTTTTATCTCTCTCCCCTCACCACAAATCATATTCTTCTCAGGAGTTCCCAGTACATTATCCTTTCCAATGTGTAATTACCTTAACAAGCTCCAGCTCTTTTTATTCTCAGAAGGTTTACTCCCTGATATACAGTTGCCTACCCCATTCGTAAGTGCAGGTCCTAAATGAGCTTTTTTCTCTGTTCCCTCACCACAATCCAGATTCTTTTTGGGAGTTACCAGTACAGTAACCATACCAGGAAGTACTTAATTTATTAAGCTACTGCTTTTCTTAATCTCAGTGGAGATATTTACTGATAAACAGCTACCTACGCAGCATGTTCATGTCGTTCCTAAATGAGCTTTTATCTCTCTCTCCCAACCACAAATCAGATTCTTCTGAGGAGTTCCCAGTACATTATCCTTTCTCCTGTGTAATTACCTTAACAAGCTCCAGCTGTTTTTATTCTCAGAAGGTTGATTCCCTGATATACAGCTGCCTACCCCCTTCGTAAGTGCAGGTCCTAAATGAGCTTTTTTCTCTGTTTCCTCCCCAGAATCCAGATTCTTTTGGGGAGTTACCAGTACAGTAACCATACCAGGAAGTACTTAATTTATTAAGCTACTGCTTTTCTTAATCTCAGTGGAGATATTTACTGATAAACAGCTACCTACGCAGCATGTTCATGTCGTTCCTAAATGAGCTTTTATCTCTCTCCCCGCACCACAAATCAGATTCTTCTGAGGAGTTCCCAGTACATTATCCTTTCCCCAGTGTAATTACCTTAACAAGCTCCAGCTGTTTTTATTCTCAGAAGGTTTACTCCCTGATAAACAGTTGCCTACTCCATTCGTAAGTGCAGGTCCTAAATGAGCTTTTTTCTCTGTTCCCTCACCACAATCCAGATTGTTTTGGGGAGTTACCAGTACAGTAACCATACCAGGAAGTACTTAATTTATTAAGCTACTGCTTTTCTCAATCTCAGTGGAGATATTTACTGATAAACAGCTACCTACGCAGCATGTTCATGTCGTTCCTAAATGAGCTTTTATCTCTCTCCCCTCACCACAAATCAGATTCTTCTGAGGAGTTCCCAGTACATTATCCTTTCCCCTGTGTAATTACCTTAACAAGCTCCAGCTGTTTTTATTCTCAGAAGGTTTACTCCCTGATATACAGCTGCCTACCCCCTTCGTAAGTGCAGTTCCTAAATGAGCTTTTTTCTCTGTTCCCTCACCACAATCCAGATTCTTTTGGGGAGTTACCAGTACAGTAACCATACCAGGAAGTACTTAATTTATTAAGCTACTGCTTTTCTTAATCTCAGTGGAGATATTTACTGATAAACAGCTACCTACGCAGCATGTTCATGTCGTTCCTAAATGAGCTTTTATCTCTCTCTCCCAACCACAAATCAGATTCTTCTGAGGAGTTCCCAGTACATTATCCTTTCTCCTGTGTAATTACCTTAACAAGCTCCAGCTGTTTTTATTCTCAGAAGGTTGATTCCCTGATATACAGCTGCCTACCCCCTTCGTAAGTGCAGGTCCTAAATGAGCTTTTTTCTCTGTTTCCTCCCCAGAATCCAGATTCTTTTGGGGAGTTACCAGTACAGTAACCATACCAGGAAGTACTTAATTTATTAAGCTACTGCTTTTCTTAATCTTAGTGGAGATATTTACTGATAAACAGCTACCTACGCAGCATGTTCATGTCGTTCCTAAATGAGCTTTTATCTCTCTCCCCGCACCACAAATCAGATTCTTCTGAGGAGTTCCCAGTACATTATCCTTTCCCCAGTGTAATTACCTTAACAAGGTCCAGCTGTTTTTATTCTCAGAAGGTTTACTCCCTGATATACAGTTGCCTACTCCATTCGTAAGTGTAGGTCCTAAATGAGCTTTTTTCTCTGTTCCCTCACCACAATCCAGATTGTTTTGGGGAGTTACCAGTACAGTAACCATACCAGGAAGTACTTAATTTATTAAGCTACTGCTTTTCTCAATCTCAGTGGAGATATTTACTGATAAACAGCTACCTACGCAGCATGTTCATGTCGTTCCTAAATGAGCTTTTATCTCTCTCCCCTCACCACAAATCAGATTCTTCTGAGGAGTTCCCAGTACATTATCCTTTCCCCTGTGTAATTACCTTAACAAGCTCCAGCTGTTTTTATTCTCAGAAGGTTTACTCCCTGATATACAGCTGCCTACCCCCTTCGTAAGTGCAGTTCCTAAATGAGCTTTTTTCTCTGTTCCCTCACCACAATCCAGATTCTTTTGGGGAGTTACCGGTACAGTAACCATACCAGGAAGTACTTAATTTATTAAGCTACTGCTTTTCTTAATCTCAGTGGAGATATTTACTGATAACCAGCTACCTACGCAGCATGTTCATGTCGTTCCTAAATGAGCTTTTATCTCTCTCCCCTCACCACAAATCAGATTCTTCTGAGGAGTTCCCAGTACATTATCCTTTCCCCTGTGTAATTAACTTAACAAGCTCCAGCTGTTTTTATTCTCAGGTTTACTCCCTGATATACAGCTGCCTACCCCCTTCGTAAGTGCAGGTCCTAAATGAGCTTTTTTCTCTGTTCCCTCACCACAATCCCGATTCTTTTGGGGAGTTACCAGTACAGTAACCATACCAGGAAGTACTTAATTTATTAAGCTACTGCTTTTCTTAATCTCAGTGGAGATATTTACTGATAACCAGCTACCTACGCAGCATGTTCATGTCGTTCCTAAATGAGCTTTTATCTCTCTCCCCTCACCACAAATCAGATTCTTCTGAGGAGTTCCCAGTACATTATCCTTTCCGCTGTGTAATTACCTTAACAAGCTCCAGCTGTTTTTATTCTCAGAAGGTTTACTCCCTGATATACAGCTACCTACCCCCTTCGTAAGTGCAGGTCCTAAATGTGCTTTTTTCTTTGTTCCCTCACCACAATCCAGATTCTTTTAGGGAGTTGACAGTACTTTAACCATACCAGGAAGTACTTAATTCATTAAGCTACTGCTTTTCTTAATCTCAGTGGAGATATTTACTGATAAACAGCTACCTACGCAGCATGTTCATGTCGTTCCTAAATGAGCTTTTATCTCTCTCCCCTCACCACAAATCAGATTCTTCTGAGGAGTTCCCAGTACATTATCCTTTCCCATGTGTAATTACCTTAACAAGCTCCAGCTGTTTTTATTCTCAGAAGGTTTACTCCCTGATATACAGCTGCCTACCCCCTTCGTAAGTGCAGGTCCTAAATGAGCTTTTTTCTCTGTTCCCTCACCACAATCCAGATTCTTTTGGGGAGTTACCAGTACAGTAACCATACCAGGAAGTACTTAATTTATTAAGCTACTGCTTTTCTTAATCTCAGTGGAGATATTTACTGATAAACAGCTACCTACGCAGCATGTTCATGTCGTTCCTAAATGAGCTTTTATCTCTCTCCTCTCACCACAGATCAGATTCTTCTGAGGAGTTCCCAGTACATTATCCTTTCCCCTGTGTAATTACCTTAACAAGCTCCAGCTATTTTTATTCTCAGAAGGTTTACTCCCTGATATACAGCTGCCTACCCCCTTCGTAAGTGCAGGTCCTAAATGAGCTTTTTTCTCTGTTCCCTCACCACAATCCAGATTCTTTTGGGGAGTTACCAGTAGAGTAACCATACCAGGAAGTACTTAATTTATTAAGCTACTCCTTTTCTTAATCTCAATGGAGATATTTACTGATAAACAGCTACCTACGCAGCATGTTCATGTCGTTCCTAAATGAGCTTTTATCTCTCTCCCCTCACCACAAATCATATTCTTCTCAGGAGTTCCCAGTACATTATCCTTTCCAATGTGTAATTACCTTAACAAGCTCCAGCTCTTTTTATTCTCAGAAGGTTTACTCCCTGATATACAGTTGCCTACCCCATTCGTAAGTGCAGGTCCTAAATGAGCTTTTTTCTCTGTTCCCTCACCACAATCCAGATTCTTTTTGGGAGTTACTAGTACAGTAACCATACCAGGAAGTACTTAATTTATTAAGCTACTGCTTTTCTTAATCTCAGTGGAGATATTTACTGATAAACAGCTACCTACGCAGCATGTTCATGTCGTTCCTAAATGAGCTTTTATCTCTCTCTCCCAACCACAAATCAGATTCTTCTGAGGAGTTCCCAGTACATTATCCTTTCTCCTGTGTAATTACCTTAACAAGCTCCAGCTGTTTTTATTCTCAGAAGGTTGATTCCCTGATATACAGCTGCCTACCCCCTTCGTAAGTGCAGGTCCTAAATGAGCTTTTTTCTCTGTTTCCTCCCCAGAATCCAGATTCTTTTGGGGAGTTACCAGTACAGTAACCATACCAGGAAGTACTTAATTTATTAAGCTACTGCTTTTCTTAATCTCAGTGGAGATATTTACTGATAAACAGCTACCTACGCAGCATGTTCATGTCGTTCCTAAATGAGCTTTTATCTCTCTCCCCGCACCACAAATCAGATTCTTCTGAGGAGTTCCCAGTACATTATCCTTTCCCCAGTGTAATTACCTTAACAAGCTCCAGCTGTTTTTATTCTCAGAAGGTTTACTCCCTGATATACAGTTGCCTACTCCATTCGTAAGTGCAGGTCCTAAATGAGCTTTTTCTCTGTTCCCTCACCACAATCCAGATTGTTTTGGGGAGTTACCAGTACAGTAACCATACCAGGAAGTACTTAATTTATTAAGCTACTGCTTTTCTCAATCTCAGTGGAGATATTTACTGATAAACAGCTACCTACGCAGCATGTTCATGTCGTTCCTAAATGAGCTTTTATCTCTCTCCCCTCACCACAAATCAGATTCTTCTGAGGAGTTCCCAGTACATTATCCTTTCCCCTGTGTAATTACCTTAACAAGCTCCAGCTGTTTTTATTCTCAGAAGGTTTTACTCCCTGATATACAGCTGCCTACCCCCTTCGTAAGTGCAGTTCCTAAATGAGCTTTTTTCTCTGTTCCCTCACCACAATCCAGATTCTTTTGGGGAGTTACCAGTACAGTAACCATACCAGGAAGTACTTAATTTATTAAGCTACTGCTTTTCTTAATCTCAGTGGAGATATTTACTGATAAACAGCTACCTACGCAGCATGTTCATGTCGTTCCTAAATGAGCTTTTATCTCTCTCCCCTCACCACAAATCAGATTCTTCTGAGGAGTTCCCAGTACATTATCCTTTCCCCTGTGTAATTACCTTAACAAGCTCCAGCTGTTTTTATTCTCAGGAGGTTTACTCCCTGATATACAGCTGCCTACCCCCTTCGTAAGTGCAGGTCCTAAATGAGCTTTATTCTCTGTTCCCTCACCATAATCCAGATTCTTTTGGGGAGTTACCAGTACAGTAACCATACCAGGAAGTACTTAATTTATTAAGCTACTGCTTTTCTTAATCTCAGTGGATATATTTACTGATAAACAGCTATGTATGCAGCATGTTCATGTCGTTCCTAAATGAGCTTTTATCTCTCTCCCTCACCACAAATCAGATTCTTCTGAGGAGTTCCCAGTACATTATCCTTTCCCCTGTGTAATTACCTTAACAAGCTCCAGTTGTTTTTATTCTCAGAAGGTTTACTCCCTGATATACAGCTGCCTACCCCCTTCGTAAGTGCAGGTCCTAAATGAGCTTTTTTCTCTGTTCCCTCACCACAATCCAGATTCTTTTGGGGAGTTACCAGTACAGTAACCATACCAGGAAGTACTTAATTTATTAAGCTACTGCTTTTCTTAATCTCAGTGGAGATATTAACTGATAAACAGCTACGTACGCAGCATGTTCATGTCGTTCCTAAATGAGCTTTTATCTCTCTCCCCTCACCACAAATCAGATTCTTCTGAGGAGTTCCCAGTACATTATCCTTTCCCTGTGTAATTACCTTAACAAGCTCCAGCTGTTTTTATTCTCAGAAGGTTTACTCCCTGATATACAGCTGCCTACCCCCTTCGTAAGTGCATTTCCTAAATGAGCTTTTTTCTCTGTTCCCTCACCACAATCCAGATTATTTTGGGGAGTTACCAGTACAGTAACCATACCAGGAAGTACTTAATTTATTAAGCTTCTGCTTTTCTTAATCTCAGTGGAGATATTTACTGATAAACAGCTACCTACGCAGCATGTTCATGTCGTTCCTAAATGAGCTTTTATCTCTCTCCCCTCACCACAAATCAGATTCTTCTGAGGAGTTCCCAGGACAATATCCTTTCCCTGTGTAATTACCTTAACAAGCTCCAGCTGTTTTATTTCTCAGAATGTTTACTCCCTGATATACAGCTGCCTACCCCCTTTGTAAGTGCAGGTCCTGAATGAGCTATTTTCTATGTTCCCTCACCACAATCCAGATCCTTTTGGGGAGTTACCAGTACACTAACCATAGCCGGAAGTACTTAATTTATTAAGCTATTGCTTTTCTTAATCTCAGTAGAGATATTTACTGATAAACAGCTACATACGCAGCATGTTCATGTCATTCCTAAATGTGCTTTTATCTCTCCCCCTCACCACAAATCAGATTCTTCTGAGGAGTTCCCAGTACATTATCCTTTCCCCTGTGTAATTACCTTAACAAGCTCCAGCTCTTTTTATTCTCAGAAGGTTTACTCCCTGATATACAGCTGCCTACCCCCGTCGTAAGTGCAGGTCCTAAATGAGCTTTTTTCTCTGTTCCCTCATCAAAATCCAGATTCTTTTGGGGAGTTACCAGTACAGTAACCATACCAGGAAGTACTTAATTCATTAAGCTACTGCTTAATCTCAGTGGAGATATTTACTGATAAACAGCTACCTACCCAGCATGTTCATGTCGTTCCTAAATGAGCTTTTATCTCTCTCCCCTCACCACAAATCAGATTCTTCTGAGGATTTCCCAGTACATTATCCTTTCCCTGTGTAATTACTTTAACAAGCTCCAGCTGTTTTTATTCTCAGAATGTTTACTCCCTGATATACAGCTGCCTACCCCCTTCGTAAGTGCAGGTCCTAAATGAGCTTTTTTCTCTGTTCCCTCACCACAATCCAGATTGTTTTGGGGAGTTGCCAGTACAGTAACCATACCAGGAAGTAC